>NC_139230.1:90694943-90811103 GCF_977018435.1 Lepisma saccharinum
GTTTTACTTTTGCTCACAGATGCTGCAGCATATATGAAGAAAGCAGCAGAAGGTCTTGCAGTCAGTTATCCTAAAATGACTCATGTTACGTGCATTGTTCATGGATTGCATAGGGTATGTGAAGAAATCAGAAATGTATATCCTAATGTAGATAAATTGGTTTCAAATGGAAAAAAGGTGTTTGTGAAATCGCAAACAAGAATTGAAATCTTCAAAAAGGAAAAATCCCCAAACACCGTTGCCACCCACACCTGTAGTTACGCGGTGGGGAACATGGCTTAATGCTGTTGCATACTATGCAGAAAATTTTGAAGAATTTTCATCTGTTGTTAATGGACTGAATAAAGATGATGCTTCTTCAATTGAAATTCTTCAAGGTATGTTGAGTGACTCTACATTAAGAAATGATCTGGCTTATATTTCTGCAAATTTGAGTTTCCTATGTAATACGATCAAGAAACTAGAAGCAACGGACATTCCTTTGTCAGAAGCAGTTAAAGAAGTTCGTGAAGTGGAGAGCAAGCTCAACAAACTTAATGGACCAAAGGCACAATTGCTTCACAGAAAACTCCAAGATGTCATGGCAAAAAATTCCGGCTTTAAAATAATGTGTAACATTTCGAATGTATTGGACGGTGAACAGGAAGACAATATTGGATATTTAAGTGTGAGTGAAATATCATGCCTTAAGTATGCGAGGTTGACTTCATGTGATGTAGAACGAACATTTTTGCAGTATAAGGCACTGTTTCAAGACAATCGTCAGTCCTTTGTAATGGACAATTTGAAGATGACAGTTGTGGTGTATTGTAATTCACCATTTTTCAGCAAAACATGCTGATTTCATCTGGTGAGTAGAGCTGTTTTAAGCAGAAATTTTCAACATTTTTAGCACATAAAGTGTAAATATTTTCCATATTTTGAGCATATAAAAAATAAATATTTTTCTGATTTTTAGCACCTAAAAATCCGAGCCCTAGTGATCACTTATAGTCAGACATTGGGCAAGCATCATTATGTACTGGAATCTAAGTGTGCAGATTCAATTCACAGTGGAGCCATATGCAGAATGGTTCATATCTCATTTTAAACTGTCTTGTGAGGTCATGATTACCCTATCAAGAAAAAATGGACTCCAAAGCTGTTTAATCATGCAAAGAGTTCTTACTTTTTTCCCCAATCAGTCTCAGCATCCCTCCTACATGTAACATCTGATCTACTTTCAGTGAGTGAACTTTGAGTCCACTCTATGCACAGTAAGGCTAATAAAGTCTGGACCTACAGTTTGAAGTGGGATCCAAACCACTATTAGTATAGGAAAGTTACGAAAAAATTTTGGAAAGATAATTTTTGTTTTATTACCTTCCTTGGGACCACAGTACCTCCAGAGAAAATTCACCAAAAATCGGAGGTGGGGAACATACATATATTTTGAAAAATGTCCACAACTTTTTAAATTTTGAAAAATTGTATTTGGGCAATAATGGTGGGCCACAAAATTATGCTGCTTGTGCTATTTTACTTTAAACGCTTTCATAAACATACACTATATAAAAGAAAACACAAAGGATTGAAATGTTAACTTATTTACATAAATTTGATCCAAACACTTTGATAGCCTATTCTTGTAATAGCAACCCATCTACTCGGACCAATTCTCAAGTCAGCTGAATGCAGAAATAAGTTGAAATTCCTATGTTGGCATGATATTCGATTAATACACAATTATTAGAAGACGTTGCACATGCACAGACAAGAGTGGGCACATGTTCCACCCTGTCTGTTCACAACTATTCTGGATTGCAGTACCAAAGCCTGCGAGCTCTTGCTCAGATGGTGCTGTCTTTGCAATTCCTGTTTGAGTGTGTTTAGTTGTCTTGTGGAGCAATTCAATGTATGCATGACTCCTCTTAAGACCTAGGTTGCATAAAGTGGACTTCAAACACAAATTCATTCATTCATTAAGTCCTGTGTTATGGGTTTCCAAGCATGTTGCAACATTAAATGAATTTTCCTTTGCATTTTTTTATTTTAAATTTATCATACAGAACACTAACCTACCAACTGGCACTGCCCTCCGACATGACCAATGTTGCTACTATACTTCGTAATGTTGAAAAAACATATGGATGTGACATAAATAACAACATAAATCATCTGCAATGCATGGAATGCATAAAAAAAATATCGTAATTCCCATAAATATCCACACAGACCATCGACACACACAGAAAAGTTTTGCAAGCAACTCCATGTATTCCATGTTTTTCGTTACTTGGTACAAAAACATTTTACATCTTAGTAACTTTTTCTCCATACTGAATGTTCTAGCAGAGAATCATTTTCTTCTTTAATGTTTTAATAATATCCATGTAGTCAAAGTCAGTACCCAATCCTAGGTTCATGTCTCTATCCCTTCTTGTACAAAAATTATGTATGTTCAAAGTCTCAGTTGCATGGCTTTTTGAACACCCTGTAGTTATTAATTTGTTTTTGTGGTACGTGACTTTGTGTATGTGCCTACCCAATGGATTGTGGATTGTTATCTTGTAATCAAGGAGTACAATTGAGTAAGCAGAGTGAAGCAGTACACATTGCTGCAAAGGCTGATAACTGCAGTTGCTTCTCCCCCTCCATGCAATCCCGTTTCCTTTCACATGTTCACTGGTGGAGCCATCTCATGTCATTACTTGTGCAGAGACTTGCTTTCTTTCACCTGCTCCAGAGATAATTGGGACATGTGCATATACTCCATTAAATAATAAAGATCAGAATGCTATTACAAGGGAGATTTAGAGTCCACCAAAGTAGCTTATTATTGTGAATACTGTTGTTGAAAAATAGCTGGGTTTTTATTTGAATGCTATATATAAGAATAATCAGCATCCCTGAAGGCATAATGTTCCCACCTTGTAATCAAGTGGTTCCAGGTTGAATCCCCAATGGAGGCACAGTGGTTCAGGTCACATTTTAAGCTGTAGGTAAAATAACAATGAGCATACCAGGTGTGCCGGTTAATAATTCTTAATTGATCTGAAAGAAAACAAGTGTATCTGGGGAGAAAGGTAACAAATGCTTTATTCAAAGTATGGGCCATCGCTAGCTATACATTTTGCCCATCTGTCCGTCAAATTGGGGATGCCCTATCAGAAAAATCGTTCACATTTTGAGGTGATCCAGTCAGCAAGCCATTTTTCGACATCTTCATAATTGTTGAAGTGTTGCTGGGAAAGTGAGTGAGACATCGATGAAAACAAGTGGTAGTCCAAAGGAGCTAAGTCTGGTGCGTATGCCGGGTGGGGCAAGAATTCCCAGCAAAGTGCAGAAATGGTGTCTCTGATGCCTTTCGCTGTGTGTGATGAGGCGTTGTCTTGCTGCAAAATCACTTTTCCATGTCTTGTCGCCCAATCTGGATCTTTCCCATGGCATGAAGACAATCAGATATGGTTTGGCGACCAACATTTAACTTCTCTGCCAGTTGTTGTTGCGTTTCCATATAGTCTTTGTCCAACAGTGCTTGCAATTCGGCGTCTTGGAATTTTTTCAGCTGGCCCGGGCGATCTTTGTCTTTCAAGTCGAAATCACCACTTTTGAATCTTGAGTTAGGACATTGTCACCATACCAGGGTGGCTACAAACAAGCAGAAATGAAATTCCCTGACTTTTCCAGGTTTTCCAGGACAAAATTTACATTTTTCCCTGGCAATTACAAACTAAACTAAATCAATATTTTTGCAAATGGAAATAAGAAACTCATACAGATCCACATATGGTTTTGCTAAGTACCAATATTATCTTCTATTAAATTGATTTAATTTCTCTATTCTCTATGATTTGAATTCAAACTGCAAAATAGTGAATTTGTAAATTATTAAAATTCACAAGCTAAGGAAGGATTATGGAATTTTGTCATACGCAGTAAGTTTAAAATAAAATACTTGATTATTTTTAAAG
Source organism: Lepisma saccharinum (assembly GCF_977018435.1). Taxonomy (NCBI): domain Eukaryota; kingdom Metazoa; phylum Arthropoda; class Insecta; order Zygentoma; family Lepismatidae; genus Lepisma; species Lepisma saccharinum. The sequence goes on from NC_139230.1 coordinate 90,698,897, forward strand.
TTACGACTAAATGAGATAAGAGTGAAGAGTGATTATTAAGAAACACAATTTGTAATTTATCAGTCTCCATATACATTCTCAGTATTATATGTTGATATTTCCACTGAGGTTTGGAACCCTCTGATTGTAAAAACTATGAGTGTGGACTCATTTTTCAATGCATAAAGCTACTTCTCTCTTCTCTGTAAAGCAAAGAACTTAACTCTTGCATATAAGTGAAACAACTGAATCGAACAAAATAAAGTGTCATATTTCCTTACATTATCAATGGAATTTCTGCTTCAGTATAGTATATCCAAGTGAAGTACTGTGAAAATTAGGTTAGGACTCACTGTTACTAATGCAATAAATTACAACTGATATTCTTGTTTTATTTATGCCTAATCGGTAGGGACCTTGATATTTTGTTATTTTTTTTTCAAATTTGTGAATTTTCTTATTTTTTATTTTTTACTATACGGTAAAAATTCACATTTTCATTTTAGCGCATTTTCTGGCAAATATCTGAAATTATACCTTCATGGTGTTTTTAAACTACTGTTTCAAATTGTAAGTCACATGGCTAACGCCTCTTCGCGAGAGTTTGATATCTTGAAAGTTATTTTGGGAAAGTAATTTTGCATACCCCCTTTTTAATTTTAAGGTAAGGATTTTAGATAATGGAATTTTCCCCGTATATACTGAAGGGTGCATAATGACCATAAGTGGCGACGCACCCAAAAAATTAAATCAATCAATTTCACGTGACAGATACCGATATATTATGGCACCAAAAATTGGCATTATATTTTTTTTGACTTGTTAGTGTTACGTTTCCCAAAATTTGTGTTTTTGTTGTAGAACATTTATCTGCCAAATATACCGAAACTTAATACTCCATTGTGCTTTTAAACTATTATTTTAAATTGTAGGTCACATGGTCTACGTATTTTCGTGACAGCTTGATATGTTGGAACAGATTTTTGAGGAAGTAAAAGTAAAGTGCTCCCCTGCACTTTTCCATGAAGGTGTATAGGGGTGTGGATTTAGGGCCTCACACTTTCTTGATCACGGCTGAAGGTGGGGGTGATGTGATCAGCACCACACTCCTGGCTACCTTTATCCTTACGTTTAGTTTATGTTTAATAATAAAATAAATTTCTGCCCTGGTCAGCATATTTAGTTTTTATATCATGGAAACAAGGCTTTGGTGTTATAATATCCCTCAAAGTCTCCTCAAGGTACCAGCTTCATATGATGCTGGGTGGGCGAAGGAGAAGTTTGAATAGGTGGAAAACATCCCGGTTCTCCCCCCTTCCCCCCCCCCCCGAAGAGGATCGACCCCGGGTCTCTCGCATAGTAGTCAGATGCCCTAATGACTGAGCTCCATTATTACTCTCTCGACAAATGCCGATAGTGCGCACTTAGCTTGGTAATTCAAAACATATCTCGTGCAACAAATACGAAGATGTCGCTCCCGTGTGACGGTAGATACGCACTCGATCTCCTGTTAGAACCCTGCCACTTTGCTCTGTGATGCATTGATAGAAGTTGAGAAAATCGTGGGAAATAAATGATTTAATGTGACTGTCGGATTTATTCCATGTACGTATAACTCTATAGTTTACTCTTGAGTAAAATGTTGGAAAACTTGTATGTTCTATGTAGACAAACATGACCTAGAAAAGACAAGAATGTTTGATTTCATGTAATTTTTTGTTGTTTTAGGACATTTCTTTTAAAAAAATCACTAAAAACGCCAACAATTCGCATTTTATGCCAAATTCGTATTATTTCGATATTTCGAACGGGCGAAAAATGTGTCCAGACATCACTTCACATTCCTAAACATAACTTTGCAGCAATTACAATTTTTCACGGTTTTCGCGTTTGCGAAAAATCAATGTACCTACTAATTGGAAATTACTTTCTGGCCACCCCTCCTATAAATCAGTAGATGGAAAGTGATTTGCTGTTATGATTGAATGATTCGAGTAAATATGATATTAAAATATTTACGTATTTATTATTAGTATTTTATTTCACAATATTGGACATTAACCTTACTGAGTGAGAGATCAATGACCATCTCTCACGAGTTTAAACAGACAGGACAAAGAGGGGCGTTAATTTCATTGCAATACTAGTGTTGCAGTAAATTTGAGGTTGGGAGCATGCACTTGCCAATTTTTATAACGTTCACCAATGCAGATTTATGTTTCAATTTTTCGTGATAGTATTCAATATAGCTATATCCAGTTTGGTTGGATTCTTCTTGATATCTAAGAATATTGCAATGTCATTGTAAACGTATGTTAACTTGTGCGAAACCAGTAATACGTCAGGATGATGAAAGAAAACCTTCGTAAGCACTGCTACATTAAATAAGGTGAAGTGAGCCAGAAGAGTAATAAAATTCTAGCAGCATATTTGCAGTCTAAAGCTCTTCTTGTTTATGCATTCCATTTTTGTTGGATGTTGCAGTCCATGCAATTGCTGTCACATGTTGTAGTGAGATACTTTGTCGGGTGGCGATATTCGACAAAAATCGTATGTATCAATGGAACCTATTTGTTTCCTTCAGTTTGTCCATCAAAATGCTTTACTACGACGTCGGACAACTATCGGATGGCCCACCTGCTCCCATCCCCTCCATCTATTGACAGTTCTGTCCCCTTACTACTCCCATACGGACAAGAAAAAATGATAATTCAATGCATTTTCCACGTAATATTTAGAGGCTTAACCTTTACCATATGGTATCATCAGAGTAAGGTCGCACTGGCCCGATGATACCATATGGTAGCATGGTGTTGATTACGAAATGAATGTGCTTTCTGGACCTTCATACTCTTATGTTTGGGTGGAAACTCTGACACAGGTCTGGAGCAAGCCTTGGAAATTCATAATGATGACCAACTTCTCCCTCTCCGCAACATATCCATGCCACATTTACGAACAGAGTTTCACATTTTGGCTCATTATTCAATTTGTATGGCACCCAGGAACATGAACCATATTTCAATCTCTTTGGAAACGTCCATTTTTTGAAGAGAATACTATGGTTTGCGCCTTCTCCCCAAAATAGCGGGAGAAGAGGAGGTAAACTCCATATTTTTATGTTTTTTTTCATTGAAATTCGGTGGTCGCGCCCTCAAACCCCCCTTCCTCGGTTCGGTGTTCTGAATTGTACACGGTTGCATGCTATGATGTTCTAGCTGAAAAACAAAACTTATACAAAGTAGATTGCTCCCATAGTGCCAGAGTTATAACAATATTCTGAGCAATATGCAAATTACCTATTTTTCGTAAAAAAAAAATAATCACATTTTTGCTTATTATTCAACTTGTATGGCACCCAAGAACATGAAACATGTTTCATTCTCTTGAGAAATGTCTATTCTTTTAAAATAATGCTGAAGTTCGCGCCTTCTCCCGAAAATAGCAGGAGAAGAGGGGGCAAACGTCAAATTATTATGTTTTTTCCATTGAAATTCGGGGGACGTGCCCCCAAGCCCCCCTTCCTCGGTCTGGTGTTCTAAATTGTACACGGTTGCATGCGCTGATGTTTTAGCTGAAAAACAAAAGTTATCCGAAGTAGATTGCTCTCATAGTGTCCGAGTTATAACAATTTTCGTCAAAAGAGTGTTTGAAGTAAATGAAGACTATATTCCCTGACATTTCCCTGACTTTTTTTGGCACCTCAAATTCCCTGACTTTTCCCGGTTTTCCAGGTTTTCCAGGTCTGTCGCCACCCTGCATACGTTTCCACAAGGATACGATGGCTTTCACTCACGTTTTTCTATTGATTGAAGAAGAAAAGCAGGACATGCCGCACATGCTCTTTATTTGGTTTGAAGGTCGACATGTTTACCACACAAACCCAATAGCACGATCACTCGCACTCGGTTGCACATCCATGGCATTTTGACAGGTACTGTCCTGGCAACACACTGATGTAACAGTTGAGACTGTGCACCAACCCTTGCTTCCAGCGCCATCCAGCAACGAAATTAAGAATTATTAACCAGCACACCTGGTATCTGAGCATAAAGTGGACTTTTACTGACAGAAAGCCACATTTTTTTAAAAAATGTACATTTTTGGGACCTTTTTTGGCCAATCAATTTCAGCTCCCACCTCAGTTTTAGGGCCACAATGTACTAGGGCATTGTTTCTCAACTGTCAAGTTGTGACCTGGTACCAGGCTGCAAGAGTTCATTAGATCCAGTGATTGCTAACTATTTTGAACCCAATTATATATATTTCAAAAAGCCTAGACATGCGTATAACATATGGCATAATTTATTTATTAATATTTAATTTCAGTGGTGCACATTATGTGTAAAGTTAAAAAAATTAAATTTATAAAATAAATTTAATAAAATGAATTTACCGCAATCTGATCTCACAACAGTTGGGAACCACTACACAAAGCTTGCTCTGTGACCATATTTAGCAGCTATTACATCAAATTATACATAATATACTCATGGACATCTGCAGGATTTGTTCTATGGAGGGGCAAGCAAGGTATTTTCTTTCCAGCAGGGAAGGGGGGGGGGGGACAAACGTGGCATATTTTTCCCCATAGTAGTGTTGACACCTCAAAAAACACTTCTTCAGATTGAAGCAATCATGTTCCTGCAACATCCGTCCAATAATTAACATAACTTACTGTGACTGAAATGAAATATATGTGTGTAATATATAAGTTTATGGTAAAATCCATTTTTAAGGAAGGAGGGTGGGGCATGGCCCTCCCTTAATCCCCTCTTCTGGATGCCCATTGATACACTTGCAAGCCAGAATTGTTTATGCTAAATACAAATGTAAAGGGGTTGATACTAGAATTTTAATTTAATTATAGTCCAAGAAGAAACTTTATCACTGAGAGTACATTTGATAAGTATGTTAAAAGATGTCACAATATTTTCTTTCTTTCTTTTCCTTTTGCTTTATATGCACGTCTTTTATGCCAAATTCAAACATTGAAAACTATATTAGAATACGGTTCTCTTATATTCTATTTACAAAATATATACAAAACTACTCTCAGTTATGTAGGTGTGTATAGATATATATTTAATAAACCTACTAAAATATGATGATAACACTTGGATAAAACAATCCTTTCAAAAAAGCTGGCATTTTTGCAACTACTGCTGATATGCAGTTATGAATTCCATGTAGACAGTTGGCCTCCCCGAGCAATCAAGGGGTACCGGGTTTTATACCTGGTGGAGGCGCGTAGTGGTTCGGATCCCACTTTAAACTGTAGATCTAGTCCCAATTAGCCTTACTGTGCATAAAGTGGACTTAAAACACCAACTCAATCAATCAATCAAACCATGTAGACAGTTGTATTTTAAATTTAGATATGAGTGTGTATTTTTTAACTAGAGCTGAGCCAACACCACCATTTGCAGATACCGATACCATGACTGATTCCTATCAATGCCAATACAGATACTTGTATAATTCCAGTATAAAATAACAAAGGCTAGTTACAGAGTCATACTAACTTGTCACACAACTAGGCACGTATCTAGAAATACGTATTTAGGGAGCCAGTCCGAGACAAGTGTCTCAGAAATATAATAATAAAAGTGTTTATATTTAATATGTTAATATAATTATAGGTCGAATCATAATAATAGGAAAATTAATTAATTAGTACTTAATTTCTCTGATGCCTATGGAGTATTGTTGTATGCAACAACATACTAAGAAACTGAGGAAACACAATGTTAATACCTATTTTGTTTTTTGTTTCTTGACCAAAAATTATTGTTATTACATAAATAGTAAAAACCAGAGATGAAACAGCAAATATTCATCATCTAGCTTACGTGTAGTTAAGAGCGCTAAAATTTGTGTAAAAACAACTGTCATGGCATGGAAATTAATGTCAAAGAAGTAAAAAAATTGAATATTTATTGAACAACAAAAAGAATGATGGTACGTCCATTTTATGAAAAGTAAAGTTGCTGATAAATATTTTATGTACATTATTGTAAGTATGTAGTGGCATACATAAATCTTTAGAGGGGCCTCCTGATGGTGTAGTGGTAATAACGTCACCACTTGTGATACTTATGATAACTCAGCTAAGAAAAATTATAGAAAGCTGGGGTAAAAAGCAATGATTTCAGTATAATTCAAATTGCAACTTAGGCTCCATACCATTATTCACCATCTCTAATGTAAATGGCTGAAATTAAGTGCCAAAGCGGATATTCAATTTTGAACAAAAATCAAAGTTCAGGGTTTCCTCTAAGTAGGCAAACATAATTATCTTCTATGGGAAACATACATATCCAAAGTTTTAGCAGAAAATATTTTAACTCTGTTACTGGTTTCCTCTTTTAGTTATATCTTTTTGAAAATGCTAGTTTTCCATTACTTTTTACAAAATTTGAGCCCCAATCAGGGTGGCTACAGATAAGCAGAAATGAAATTCCCAGACTTTTCCAGGACAAAATTAAATTTTTCCCTGACAATTAAACTAAATTCATGTTTTTGCAAATATAAATAAGAATGTCATACAGATCCAGGTATATTAAGTACCAAGGACGTATTTAAGGAGGGTCCAGGGGGTTTGCCCCCCCAAAAAAGATTTATCAAGTACTAAAATTAAATAATGAAAAATATATTCTTTTAGCCTTTGTTGTATAATTTCCTCTGAACTTATTGGAAGACAAGGATTATATTGGGATCATACAACTTTGAAGGACAGGAAGGACGTATTTAGAGGGTCCGGACCCCTCCCCCCAACCGAAAGACTTATTAAGTACGAAAATTAAATATAATGAAAATATGCTCGTTTAGCATATGTTGTATAATTTCCTCTCATTACTGGAAGACAAGGATTATATCGAGATCATTCAGCTTTGAAGGACAGGACCGCACAGGAAGGATGTATTTAGCGGGTCCGGAGAAACCCCCCACCCTCTCCACCCTAATGACTTATTAAGTACGAAAATTAAATATAATGAAAATTAACTCGTTTAGCATATGTTGTATAATTTCCTCTGAACTTATTGGAAGACTTATTATCATTCCTGAGACACTTGGTTCGGACCCCCCCCCCCCAAAAAAAACATATTTCTAGATACGTGCCTGTTACGTACCTATATTAGATTCCATGAAATTGACTTCATTTCTCTATGATTTGCATTCAAACTGCAAAATAGTGAATTTGAAAAATTATTACTATTCACAAACTAGAGAGGAATTATGGGATTTTTTCATATGCAGTCAGTTTTTCAATAAAATATTTGATTATTTTTAAAGTTACGACGAAATGAGATTAGAAGAAAGTTTGTAATTTTCAATCTCTTTAGCCTTTCTCGTTATTATATGCTGATATTTCCACTGAGGTTTGGAACCCTCTGCTTGCAAGAACCATGAGGGCAGACTCATTTTTCAATGCACGAACCTACTTCTCTTTTCTATGTAAAGCAAACAACTTAACCCTTGCACACAAGTGAAACAACTGAATCATACAAAACAAAGTGTCACATTTCCTTACGTTATCAATGGGATGTCTCCTTCAGTACAAACATTTATAGTATATCCAAGTGAAATACCGTGAAACTGCCAACATGCACTTATACCATTATTACTGGTGAAAAGGCTATAGGCTATATGTATTAAAAATTAAACGCACACAATTTATGGAAGGGGAATCTATTGCATTGTAAAGGTGCCTGATTTTGCTAATAAAATATTAAAACAGGAACATGATGTTGATAACAGCTTCCAAAAGTTTATGTATGAGGGGCATCCAGGGAAAAAGTTCCAATGGCACCTGTACAAGGCGCTAGTGGTCAGAGTGCAACACGCATATGCAAGCAGGAAGAAGTATCATGTGGATGTAATCTGATGCAGTAAAACACAGCCATTTTAGAACAGTTCTAGGTTAAAGGTGGCAGCTCTCATACAGTCTCCCACCGACTGCAAGGTACATGTGGTAATCAGATTTTTGCACACTCAGAATCCAGCACAGAGCCACCAGCAATCATGTGAGGTGACCAGACATCATGAGCAATAGTATGATCAGACGATGAAGGAAAATCCAATGTGCACGACCCCATACAGCTGAGTACATGCAGGCTCTCTTACATCATTTCAAGTGAGAGATCTTGGACCACTCACTGTACAGTCCTGGCCAGTGGCATTGCTAGGCCCTTTGGGGAGGGGGGCTTCAGCCCCCAATCCCTCGATAATCCACCAGTTTTTAGCTATTATTACATACAGTATTTCGATAAAACATATTTGAACAATTGTTAATGCAGGAACATACCTCTAGATACATATTCTGGGTAAGATTGTTGTCACAGTTTTCTTTAAACCACGATCTTACATCTGACACGTCATGTCTTTAGCTAGCAACAGTGCAAACGATCGCCATCATTTGTTCTATTTTCACAACGGTTGCTATGCGAGGAAACGGTAGTGGTGCATTTTGTGTTACGGAGTTTGTGATATTGTGTGTTTGTTATCAAAGCTTTATGTGACATTTACTGTTGTTCGTACAACAATGGACAAATTTATTATTCAAAGTAAGTGCCTGAAATCGGAAGCTTTAAGCAAATGCAGCGCAGCCACAGATTGTCTCAATGAAGATAAGGTACCTGCTTCAACTGCACCAGCTGAATCGGAAACATGTCCTCCCACTCCAAGTTAATCAACAAAAGAAGTAGAGAGTTTCATCACTTCAGATTTAGGCAGTAAAAGCGAAGGGCCTAAACAACCGTTTCTTTCCAGATTTCCAGGTAGTGTCTTCGGTAACCAGAATAGGTGTTTTAATGAAGTATGGTACAAAAGTTTCCGGTGGATTGAGTACAGTGTTAATCACGATGCAGCCTTTTGGTTTCCCTGTAGACATTTCGTAGGCCAGACAGGTAAGGCAGATCCTGCATTTACCAGTATTGGTGTTCGTAACTGGAAAAAGGCTATAGACAAATTTAAAGATCACGAGAAATGTGCTTCTCATGTAATAGCAACTGAAAAATGGCTGATGTTCCAAAGTACAGAAAAATTGGGGACAGTAGTTAATCAATTAACAAATGCCAGTGTCAATGAAATTTAAAAAATGCCATTCTTATCTTCATTGTGTTGTTGAAGTGTTATTGCTCACAGGTAGGCAGTGCATAGCACAAAGAGGCCATGATGAAAGTGAAGAAAGTTTCAATCAAGGAAATGTGCATGAAATTCTGAAGACAAGGGAAGTTTGATACTGATTTTAGTGTAACATTTCAAAACGTTATGCCAAAGAATGCCACGTATCTTTCTCCAGACTCCCAGAACGTTCTGCTGGAATGTAGTGCAGCTTTGTTGAGAAAAAAAAATATTAACGGAGGTAAATGAAAGTGGCTATTTTGCAGTTATTGCAGACGATACAAGGGACATAGGTAAGGTTGAAGAAATGAGCTATTTTATTTATGACAAACTTAATGAGAGGTTTGTGTGTTTTTGGAATGTTAAAGATTTAAGTTCAATGGGACTAAAGGCACGACTTTGTGAAAAGCTGTCTGAATATGATATAAAAAATGCAATATGTGTTGGTCAGGGGTATGATGGTGCCGCTGTCATGAGTGGCCAAAATAGTGGTGTTCAACGGCTATTTAGGGAAGAACATCCCTTTGCATTATATGTTCATTGCTATGCTCACAGGTTAAATTTGGTTCTAGTTAACATTTGTACAGATATTCCTGAAGTTGGAATTTTTTTTATATCCTCAAGTGTTTTATGTATATACATACTTTTCTATGTCCGGAATAGCTCATACATGGTTTGTAGAAATACAGACAGAGTTAAATGTTCGTGCAGAACTAAAAAATCTAAGTAGCACTAGATGGGCTTGCCAAATAAGATCTCTACTTGCGGTGAGAAAAACTTATGATGCTCTTTTGAAATATCTGAGGATACCATCAGATGTACAGCCCTAGGCCTTTATGAATTTTTGAGAAAATTCTCAACCATGACATCTCTGTTTATTTTCATTGAGCTTCTGTCCATAACAGAAATTCTCAATAACAAGTTGCAGTCACCAAGTCTTGATATTGCGGAAGCAATTGCAGGTGTTAATGCAGTGCTTGACACTTTGCGCGGTATGCGAAATGAAGAATATTTTAACTCTGTATACAAAGAGGCAGAGTCATTTGCGAAACAGAAGGTAACTCTCAATGAAACAAGTGTTGAATATTATTCAAAAGTTCACAAACGTGTTCACACATTAGCATCATCACCACGTTGTAAATTAAACCCTGGGGCACAAAACTGATACCGATAAACTAGCATTCTGCGGACTTTTTTACACTATCATTGATCGAATGATAAATGAGCTGGAAAGTAGTTTCAAAGATAAAGCAACTTCCAGTGTTCTGGTTGGAATTCAGCATATGTCACCTTCTTTACTTACAACAAATTTTGACTTGTTTTTGAACCCTCAATTCTTGAGTGGTTTTTGCGACTATTTTCAATTACAAGTGCCGATCACTGAAATCATGCTTGCAAAAAATTACCTAAAGAACTTGACATACACCATCACATCCATAGTACATTTATTGAACGCCATTCCAAGACATGTTTCCGAACTTATGCAGAATGTTGCAAATTGCAGTGACAATTCCTGTGACATCAGCATCGTGTGAGAGGAGTTTTAGCTGTTTGAAGAGAATCAAGACATTTTTGCATAATAGTATGGGCCAAGACAGACTTTCCTCACTTGCAATACTGACCATAGAAAAGGAAGAGTGTCATGAATTGTGTGTGGATTGTGTTATTGATAATTTTGCAAGAAATTCGAACCGCAGAGTACAGCTGATACATAAAGACATAGTTCACCAGTATTAGTAAAACAGGACAAGAATATCCATCTGCTTTCATAAAAATTAATGCAGTAAGTCTATGTTAGTTTTAATTCCTTATGCTTGTTATATATTATTGTCTTATTAATCACTTTGCTATTTTCAAACATTAAAAATATTTACAATAGTAGTAAGTCATGTATCTGGTTGCAGCCCCCTCCAAAGCAGATGACCTAGCGACGCCACTGGTCCTGGCCTTGCATGTACCCACTTTAATCTCTTTGTTCAGCTGAAGAGATTTCTGGCAGGACAAGGTTTTGACAGCTACATTGCAGTACAGATAGTTCCAGTCTTTCCTGTCAGACACATATGCCATAGGCACACAAAAATTATTGTCATGCTATGACCAATGCCAGAACAACAGTGTTCATTATGCCGAAAATTTGATTAGGAGTCACTGTAACTAATGCTTTTAATTACTACTGATATTCTTGTTTTATTTATCTCTAATTGGTAGGGACCTTGACCTTTTGTTATTTTTCTACCAAATTGGTGTTACTTTTTTATTATTATTTATTTTTACTATTCAGTGTTATTTTTCCCAAAATTCACATTTTCATTTTAGTGCATTTTGTGGCAAATATACCTAAAATTATACCTTCATGGTGTTTTTATACTACTGCTTTAAATTGTAGGTCACATGGCCTACGCCTGTTGAGAGAGTTGATACATTGGAAGTTATTTTGGAAAAGTTATTTTCCATACCCCTTTCTTAATTTTAAAGTAAGGGTTTTAGATAAGGGAATTTTCCCCATATGTACTGAAGGGTGCAAAATGGCCATACGTGGCAACGCACCAAAAAACTTTAAATCAATCAATCAATCAATCCCACATGACAGATACCGATATAAATGATTTTTTGGCACCAAAAATTGGCATTATCTTTGACTTTTTAATGTTATGTTTCCCAAAATTCAAGTTTTTATTTTAGAACATTTTTCTGCCAAATCTACCAAAACTCATACTTCTATTGTGCTTTTAAACTACTGTTTTAAACTGTAGGTCAAGTGGTGTACATATTTTCATGACAGTTTGATATGTTGAAACAGACTTTTGTGGAAGTTATTTTCTACTATTATTTGCTCGACAAATGCCGATGTTACGACTCCCCTGTGGAAGTAGGTGAGCACTCGATCTCCACCAAAATCGCACCACTTACCTCGGTGATTCAAAACACTTCTCATATGACAAATACTGATGTTCCGGCTTCTGTGTGAATCCCTCCACTTTGCTCTGTGGTGTGAATTGTTCTGATAGAAGTTGAGAAAATCCTGGGAAATATTTGATTGAAAGTGGCTGTCGGAATCATTCCACATACAACATGCATTATAATTTTCTCTTGGATACAATGTTGGAAAACTTTTGTGTTCTAGATACACAAATATGGCACATTTTGTTTCTTTAAGCATAAAAAAGACAAGAATGTTGAATTTAGAGGTAATTTTTCATTGTTAAAGCACATTTTTAAAATTCCTGAAAAATGTAAACAATTCACATTTTAGTATGCCAAATTCTCGTTATTTCAAACGGTTGAAAAATGTGTCCACACATCACTGCACATTCATAAACACTACCTCGCAGCAATTGACATTTTTCACTATTATTGTGTTTGCGAAAAATCAAGGTCCCTACTAATTGGAACTTACTTTCTGGATGCCCCTCATATAAATCAGTAGACAAAAAGTGAAAATTTAGCAGATCTGGTCAAGAAAAGTCAATTACTGAAGAAAGTGATATGCTTTTAGGATTGAATGATTCGAGTAATTATAATATTAAAATATTTACGTATTTATTATTATTATTTTATTTCATAACATTGGACATTCCACGAGTTTAAACAAACAGGACCAAAACGAGTGTTGCAGAAAAGTTGAGGTTGGGAGCATCATGCACTTGTCAAACTTATATGACGTTTACCAATGCAGATTTCTGTTTTACTATTTCGTGACATTATTCAACATCCCGATTTTTTGGATTCTTCTTGACATGGAATTGCAGTTCCATGTCATTGTAAACTAATGTCAACCTGTGCAAAACAAGTATTATGCCTGGACGATGAAAGAAAACCTTCGTACGCTTTTCTAAATTGAACAAGATTAAGTGAGCCAGAAGAGTAAAAAAATTCCAGCAGCATATTTGCAGTGGTGCAGCAGACTAAGGCTCCATTTTTGTTGGATATTGCATCCGACAAACGTAAACGACAAAAAATGTCATACTGGAACATCCAAGAAACATCAGATTCATGAGAATGCATGAACATTTTGTCGAAGTTCAACATGAGTTGGACGGCGATATCAGACAAAAATCGTATGCATCAAAGGAGCCTAAATGTTCATCCAACAAATGCTGTACCACGACATTCAACAAATTACAGGGTTGCATAGCACCCTTTTTGTTTTCATGTTCCTTCAGAATGTCCAACAAAATGCATTTTTCACGTGATATTTAGAGGCTTATCAAATTTGTCTGCCCCTCCGGAAATTTCTCTCTCTCCCTCCCCACCTCCCATCACTGGTTTCTATTCTGGCACTGTGGTTGTGTTGTGCATAAAAGGGTCCTAAAAGTTGAGGCCAATATTTAGCAACAAGGTTTCCTGTTCCCATGCAGCACTACATAACGACATCTTTCAAAGCAAATACCAGGCACATTCATTCAATCGCATCAAATAAAAAAAGTCAATAAAGGCAAAATTGCCTGGCACTTCCCTGACTTTTTGTGTGACCTATCAAATTCCCTGACTTTTTCCGGTTTTCCAGGTCTGTCGCCACCCTGCCCAATATTTCAGGTGGGGAGAACTAATAAAAATTTGATACTTACAACATAACGAGTACTCTACGAGAGGTATACATAAAAAAAATTGACATTGATAGTTCATGGATAACAAAATTACTATCAGGAGAAGTTAGTAAAAAACTAAAAAATTATGTAATTAGTTACAAAGAAATATTTACTTTTTGCAACTATCATGTAATTAGAATTAATGCATGTATTATTTACATCATGCAAATGGCATAGTACGTTCATTAGTAGCTATTATGAATGAAATGTTGCATAAGGCAGAGGTTTGTCTGAACAGGTTAACTTTTTGAGGGGCGGTGGTTAATTGTGCTAACCACATATTCAAACTGTAATGGTTCTTTTCCTGTAGGGTGGTTATCAACGCTGACCACATATGTATTTCCTCACTTCACCACTAGATGGTATGTTTTTACACTTGGCTGTTTCTTTGAACTTAGAGAAGCATGAATCATTTCTTACTCACTTCAGCGCTAGAAATAAAGGTGTGTGGTCACGTGTTCGATTCTCCTTTGCTTTTCATGAAAATAAGGGTCACCTCGAAGTGACCGTGGATACTTTATAAGTAACTGAGCTGTATTTCTCACATGTAAGTGTATGACAGATGTACCAATTACATTCTCCAAGGCTTGGAAACAGAGAAGTATTGAATTTATATAAAAATTGGACTTTTATTTCAGGATATTTGAGTGGAACTTGCTTAATTATTTAATTTAAATGTTCAATATGTTATGCAACCTACAACCAGTTAAACTTAGTAAAAATCAGTGTTGCCAGCTAATTTTTTAGAAAATTTGCGACGTTCCGAGGAAATTTTTCCAAGTTTCATCTTTCCTTGATGTACTAAAGTAAACATCATACCTGGCATTTACATACAAGCACAGCATAATAATTAATCATTATAAATAGTATTCAAACCATTAATTTTATTTTTTTCTCAACGATACATACTTTTACCTGCCTGAATATGACGGATGGCCTGATGATATACTAATTAGGAGGATACTATACTAGGAGGATCCTTTTCTTATTTTTTATAAATCTCCCTAAGGTTAGTTTCCTACAATAGAGAACCTCAGAATATCAAAATATCTACTCACAGAGAGGATAGAACCCAAAATTTTTGTTTGACTAATTTGGACGTGTTTCGATACACCGGGTAACTTGAAAGATTTCTTTTCAGTGTAGAAGATAGCACAACAGCTCGTAAGACGCTATGGCAGTGTGAGCTAAACATAATTAAGAATAGTTACTTTAGTTAGTATTGGATAGACTAGGCATACCAACCCAGCCAGAGTAATGGAATGGCCAAGAATGATGATGATGAAAATAGGTTTGGTCTGTAGAGTAGGTAAAGGTAAAGTGCTCCCCTGTGCTTAGCACCATGCCATGAAGGCTTATAGGGGGTGTGGGGGTAATGCCCCATACTTTCTTGATCCGGTCATGAGTGGGGGTGATGTGATCAGCATCATGCCCCTGACTGCCTTTACCCCCCAGGGTTTCCCCCAGGTACCCATGTCATTCGACGCTGGGTGGGCACCGGGGCTGCTTCCAACATTAGAAAAGTTCCCGGATTGAACCGGCCGGGGATCGAACCCGGGACCTTGAGCATGGTAGTCAGACGTGTTTCCGACTGAGCCACCGCCTGTATAGTAGAAAGAATGATTATGTTTTTTTGATAATTATACACAAATAAGATTAAAATTAGTATTCATGCACCAGTTATGCTTAATAATAAGTAAGGCCATGTAAAAATCTCTATAATAATTATTCACTATCTGCTTTTTATGTTGATAATTAAGGAAGAGTTATTAAGAATATTTAAATTTTCACATCTTAGGTGGCTTAAGATGCTTGCTTATAACTTGGCATAAGGTGTAAAATACAGCATACATACTCGTACATCTAATACATGCACTTGCTGACAACACTTAACAAGGGTTTAATTTTAGTAATGAGGTTATTATGTAATGGAGTTGAGAACTTAGTTTGAGTTGCCTAAAGAGGCCTATGTTAAGTAGCATAAAGAATGTGCCGAGGATGCACTGATCATTCCTCCCATGAGGCAGAGAAATTGCCAAAGGGGGGCTACATAATTTGAATATGCACATGTAAGGGGCTGTGTGCCTGTGCCATAACTAATATCTATCTTGTTTTGTATGTGGAATTGATTTTAAGTAAGAGTATTGATAACACCTTGAGCCTAGAAATTGAATTTAGAGAAGGCTAAAAAGCTATGAGATGGAGTCGAAGAGAGTGGTGCATGAATAAAATAAAATAAAGTTTTCATATCTTAATATAGTAAGCTGTAATTAATTTGATTTTCAACTTTTAACTTCAACTCTAAGAAGTAATCATTCCATAAGAGATAATATAACATTACTATGTAACAAGAATGTCTGAAACATTAACCAATTATGCATTTACTATTATACATATGTTCACTATGTTAAACTTAATGAAACTTTTTTGTAATTTTCATTATTAATCATAATTATGTAAACATAATCAAAATTCATTAAATGAAAAATCTCAAGAGACATAATGATCAGAACTAAGGAGAGAGTTGCAAGAGGACAAACAATTCAAAGTGGTCAAAAGCCTTGAAGTTGTGACATGGGAAGATAGTGCATGAAGATAAGTTAGGACTTTCAACTAAGCAATATTCTAATGCTTATAAACTTTCACAGACTTGGATATCAGTAAAGAGCCACTTATCCCAGCACAAACTACCACTACCGATAGGAGGGAGAAGATGCAAAGATGGAATCCCAGACCCATTGTACTGGTCTGCGAACTATAGCCGTGCAGATTGATGACAGAAGAAGAAGCCAATGTGGGCTACGAGTCCACTCCACGAGGACTCTACAATGCGGGCAGTAAAGCCTTTAACACCAACCGTATGCCTAAGCCACCCAACGTAGGAGAGTTAGCAGTTGGGAAGATGGAAGATGATGCCAGGGACATCAGGTGAAGCAGTGGGGGCAAAACTCACTTGCCCAGAGCCAATCCAGACAGAAGAAGAAGCAGCAGAGAACAACAGCAAAGGGAGAAAGAGACAGGCAGACTTGCCAGAGAGAGGCAGATGTGACCCAAACACTTAAGTCTATGGGTGCTAGGGCCACATTCTGACCTAAGCTATGAACAAAGAGAACATGAGGCAAGAAACATCAGAAGTCCTGCATGGTGTGTCACCACAGCAAGCTGGAAAATTTGCTTCATTGAATTCAGCAAATTTTATTCAGGAGAAAGGGTATGTATGACCGATGTACCAATTACCACTTCGGTCTCACTTCAAACTTCCCCAAGATTTTTTTTTTGCTCTCTGGAAAATGACACGGCCATCTCTGTGCATTATTTCCCACGAAGCCAGGCAAGAGCTTAATCAATGAAACTAAGTCAAGATAGAGAAGCCAGTGTGATCCCGCAATAAACTCCAATATTAATTTGGACCTGTCACCATATATTCACATTTTACTTGATGGTTGAAATTTAGAGATGCAGAGGGCCAACAGAGAGGAGCAACTAATCACGAAGATTCAAACATTTAAAAAAATTAAAACCACAGCACCTCCCGCTAGAAAGACTCTCGCCCTCATCCTGAATTTAGAGACCAATGATCCTCTGTTCTTGTGAGAGCATGCGACTGCCCCAGACATAACCAAAACAGCACCTAAGAATGTAGGAGACAAGGGCAGATGCCATAATTTCAAGAGCCTAGCCAGCCAGTCTATAATTTGGACATTTCCCTGCCAAAGTGACTGATAAGAGAAATTGAACTACAACCTCGCTCGAGAATATATCTTTGCGCCAGTGAAATTAAGACAGCCAGGAAAAGCTAGAAGTGAAGCATCAAGTTCCCAAGTGGATGTTGGCAGAGGTCACCAAAATTAATAGAACATTTACAAGTAAGTTTTGCGGATATATCTTTAGTAACTCGTTTACGTCTTATAAGAAAGTATTGTATGGATTAGTGAGAGAAAGGAGAAGAGAAAGAGGAGACAGATGAAAGCTAAGGGGTGAAGGGGGAAATGTTGTAGAAGAGGATGATGAAATAAGGAGAATGTGGAAAAATCATTGAGAAATTGCTGAATGTGAAAAAAAGAAATGAACATGAAAAAGGGAAGGAAAAAGAAAACAGGAGAGAAAAAGTGAATCTCACATGGACAGAAGTGGAGGAAGCTCTGAAGAGAATGAAGAGAGATAGTAGATGAAGTGTCAGTGGAAATTATACTAGGAGCAGGAGTGATTGGTGTGCAGTGGCTGTACAGAGTCTGGAAAACAGTGTGGCAAGAGAGAGAAGTGCCAAGAGATTGGGCAAAGGGATTAATAGTTCCCATATTCAAGAAGGGGGACAGAAAGGAATGTAAAAACTACAGAGGAATAACACTTATGTGCCACTCAGCAAAGGTGTATGAGGAAATATTAGAGAAAAGAATAAGGGAAGTAACAGAACTGAACATGAGAGAGGAACAGTATGGATTTAGAAGAGGCAGATCAACAGTAGATCTGATATTCACCATAAGGCAAATGCAGGAAAGGCACTATGAGTATGGAAATGATTTAATTATGGCATTCCTAGATATAGAAAATGAATACAATAGCATGGACAGAACAAAGATTTGGAAGGCTCTAAGAGACAAAGGAGTCGAGGAAGAGATAGTGTGTCGAGTGCAGAGTGCATACAAGGCCAACCAGAGCTGTGTGAAGACACCAGTGCACAGTGATCCGGAATGCAAAAGAAATCGGCAAAAATCAGGAGCTCACCACTTGACCCCTAAATCAACACAAATATGTAAGATTAGCAATTTTAAGGAATAATTCACACTTTGGGTCCACAGAATTCACATGAGATCGATCATTTTTATTTTTATACAAAAAGTATAATTTTGGCCTATTTCAACACACACTTGAAACCACAGTAAAACTGAACAATACACTTCGAAGACCAAAATCCATTTCCAAAATAGATTAAATAATAACAAAAATAATGAAAATAAGTATTATAATGACAGTAATAAAATAATAATAATAACAATAATAGAAATAATAAATGTGAGAAGTATTGTTAAAATGAATTTATGCACAATAAATGTTTCAAGCGAGGAAAACAGATTTCCTATCAAATCACTTTCAAGATAAATTAATATCTTTTAAGGCATTAAATAATATTTATTTACTAGTTCTGATATCTTTCCTTCTTCATTTAAATGTACTTTGGTAGTGAATGTGAGTTCCTTAGACGTATTTTCCCAGTGAAGCTCTTCAGTTTATCACCTATTATTTCTGTCGCTACTTTCTTCAAAACTGATAATCTGCTTTTGAGAGTGCATAGAGTGAAACGAAAGCAACTACAAACACCACATTTTCTTAAGAGTCAACTGAAATTATATTTAAGAAAATTATCCTTCTTTTCGGCAACAGTTTTCATATCCTTAAAATACTTTGCTGCAGCACCGTGACACATCAACACTAAAGGTCCTAACACAATCTTAAGCGATATTTTCAAAATTTAAATAATCGAACACTAATGAAACAAATGATTAATCTGATCATTTCTATCTTCATCAGAATTTTCAGGAATAATGTTTTGTGGATTTCTATGACACACCATCACCATTAACCTGCAAGGACAAATGACCCAAAAGATTTTGAAATATTTCTTTCATCTTTACCCTCCTCAGTACCTTTCCAGTAAACACTTTCCAATGTCATGGCTTTGAATCAGCTATGAAGCTTCATTAGTTCCCCTCACAAGGCCGTAGAAACATTGCCTGTGTAAATTTCACCCACACATGTGCTCCTGCATTTCAGCTTGGTATTTAAACATGATCTTTTCTATCATTTTTATCAATTGTGAAGTACAATAAAGATGTTCAAAATTACTTCAATTAGTTTAACCAATAAAGGTATTGTTAATAAAATGCTTTAATGTAATTATAACTTCGATTTATGAAGTAATTTTGCTTCTGAGTAATATTTACACAGGCGAGTCTCTCTGGAAAATTTTAGGGAGGGTGTTTCAGTGTCTCTTTCAGAAAATTTGCTCTGGGGGGGATTCCAGAGAACTGGGAGGGGTTTGTGAATCTCATCTGCGTGTTTAACATTGAGAATTACCAGTGGTCATTCGTGGTTGTTCAATGAACTTGACGCTGGGCATTACAGATGGGAAATGATGTACAGTAACAAAAATAAAGTAGGGTGTGGTGACCTAAGTATACTTAGTAATTCAATGTGAAAAGAGATAGATTTTTCTTTCTATATGTGTCTATTTCTTTCTATTAGACTGTTGTCTAACATTTACAAATATTATCTTGTGCAATTAGCATTGCAATAGTAAATTACAAAACATCACCTACTTTTACATTTTATCATCCAGAACAAATTCCACAATGGTGAACCAGGAAAAATATTACAATTATTAAACTCAATAGAAGACATCATGCAAAGCTTAAGATGCGAGCTTTCTTCGTGGCATATAAATCTACTGTTTTCTCCAGAAAATCATCAGTTGGAATCTTAGGTCCCTCAATGCTTATTATCATGCAATGCATTCAAGTTCCTGGTAGCATTCTACTTCTTGTCCTAGTTAGTATCCTATTCATAGCACTGAATGGCTTTTCTATGCTGGCTGTCGTTACGGGAATGGTTAGAAGGACTTCACAGAGTTTTTTTCAACTCGCAATATCCCACGACCTTATCCTCAACAACTCTGAACATTATACTTAACTCAGTTTCATTTCTACTGATATTCGAGATGGGAGAGAAGAGATAAGGCTAGTGCGGTTGCCAGTTTTGCTTGTTCTGTAATATTGGACAGGTGTGGGCATTGTTATTTACAGAGGGAAATATAACGGCAAAAATATATTGTCCTGCGAAAAAATGATTGCTACAACAAGTCTAAAAAATAAGTACAAAACATAGTCCGAAAATTGCATTTTCACGAACCACCATTTTGAGGCCCAAAAACAGGAACAAATAATCAATTTAGAGAAAAATTTATATTGCAGTTTCATGCCCCATTTAGTTGTTTACTGACGAAGTCATGTTATATTCCCTTACCGAAAATTCAAAATTTGTATTTGTGCCAACTTTTTTGACATTCTGGATCACTGTGCAGTGGGAAGAATGGAGTCGATCAGTATAAGTAATGGACTGAAACAGTGAAGTGCTCTTTCCCCACTGCTCTTCATAATTACAATGGATGCAATTAACGAAGAGGCAGGGAAGAAAATAGGAGAGGAAGAGATGAAGGCCCTGTTGTTTGCTGATGACTTAGTAATATGGGGGAACAGGGAAGTAGTAGTACTGAGACAGCTTGATAGTTGGAATGAGGAAATCAGAAGAGCAGGAATGAAATTCAGTGCAGAAAAGAGTGAGGTGATAATAATAATGAGAAACAGAGCCAGAAATGAACCAAGAATAAAGATGGACACTGAAGAGTTGAGGTAGTGGAGAACTTCAAATATCTAGGAAACATAATTGAGAGAAGTGGAAGAATAGATGAGGAGGTAAACAGAAGATGGTTAAATGGGTGGTGAACTATATCAAAGTGTTTGAAGATTAATATGGAACAGGGACATACCTATGAAATGCAAGAAGGTAATATACAACACATACTACAGTATGTGCAATAATTATGTATGGAGCAGAGACTTGGACAATGAGTAAATTGGGGAAGTCTAGAAGGGATAGAATAAGGAATGAGGAGATCCGACTGACAGTGGGTGTGGTGAAACTTCAGGACAGGATAGATCAGGCACAGATGAGGTGGTTCAGACACATGAATAGGATAGATGCAGAAAGACTACCAGTAAGAGCTTACAATGCACAAGGAGTGGGGATAAGGCCAAGTGGGAGACCAAGATGTCTGTGGAAAGAGCAGATAGTAGAGAGTGTTAGGAGAAGAGGACAGGATTGGAACACCGTGGAAAGAGAGGAGTGGTGGAAGACCAGGAACAAATGGAGAGGCTTGACTTCTATGCCGACCCAGCCAGAAGCAGGAAATGGTGAAGGATGATAATGATGTGTCCTGACACTAATTGCTTTTAAAATTTGTGGTTAGTATCACTAACCACGATGCACAGGCAACAGTGTATTCATGCCAACTTGTCTTCGAGAACTCACTGTAAAGAATTTGTAGAAAAGCTTATTTATGAGGAACTTGTGTAAAGAATTCGTAGAAAATCTTGCTTATGAGGAACTTCAATCTACTTCAGATAGTGAATTGAGTATTATTGAGAATTCTGGCGATGATGCCTTGACAAACAAGGATTTGCATAGAATAGTGTATGAGAGACTGATATCAAAGCAGGTTATTGTAAAGAATGCCAATGGAGACAGTTTGAGAGGTTTGCTGGGAAAGAGTGTTACAATAAGTAATCACAAACCAAAAGTAGATAAACAAATAAGATTGGAGGCAAATGCACAGCAGCCAGTGCAGGGAACTTCAATAAAATGTGCAATGTGCATGCAGTACACGTGCAACACCAATCAGGACAATTTGGACATGCAGAGGATGCAATGTACTATTCTGCCTAAGGAAGAGCAAAAATTGTTTTATGATGTTTCACTCAAATTAAAGTAAACGTCAAATTAAAGTATCACAAAACATGCAATAAAGCAAGTGATTAAGTAAAAGATTTTAGATAAAATCATTTTTATAAACATTACATACCATTCTTTACCAAAATTTTAAATGTGTGCGCTAAGTGGGCGGTGGTTAGCATAGGTAACCGCATTGTAATTGTTAATAACTATGAAAATAATAAAAATAAAATGAAAGTCCAAAGGCAAAATTTAATTATCTCCCCAATATCTTCATATAATCAATGTTGCAAATTAATATCTTGAAAAAACATTTCCTGCCTCTTAAAGAGTTGAGACTTTATCTCAGTAAACTGAAAGGATAAATTTTGCTGGAGTTATAGACAGTATAAACAGTAGTTCGAGGCAATATAAATTGACTCCATCGACTTGACTGGTGGAGAGACAACAATCAAAGTAAAGTGATTTGTCAGTTAGTAAAGATCTTGCAAATTAAATTTAAGGTGACATATTTATTTTTCTTTTTTAAAAAGATATGTCAACCATACCTCAGACCTTACACACCA
Source organism: Lepisma saccharinum (assembly GCF_977018435.1). NCBI lineage: Eukaryota > Metazoa > Arthropoda > Insecta > Zygentoma > Lepismatidae > Lepisma > Lepisma saccharinum. The sequence goes on from NC_139230.1 coordinate 90,721,662, forward strand.
TTAGCTACCAGTAGCTTGCAATCGACGGCTTGGTGATCCCTGCTATAAATAATATCACAATGAAGTAATAATTACTTCCTATGCTATTGAAATGTTCACTTTTAGATAGCTGTCCTTATAATTTCTTCCATGAGAATTCAATTAATATATTTCTACTCATTATGTTACATCCCCTTGGGCAACACATGTTTACATAAATTATAGCACAACCTCACATGCCACATTTGTGGTTCCAGCTCATATCACTTGAAATACTTCATCCACACTCACTGTTGAATGAAACATGATTCTTAAATGATATGTTAGTGGAACTGTGGCTAAAAATTTTGTACGTACATCAGTATATAATGAAGAACTGTGTATATAGGTGTGTTTCACCTATGTCACAAACTGTTGCATTGTGGGATCGAGCAGCCATGATTGAGGCTGGTTCTTGTAAACATACGGAATTCAAGTGGGCAGGCGGGAGATTTCAACCTTGTTTATGATGGTACTGTGCAGTTTTCGGTTGTTTAACATAAATTCATATTTATCCTTGAATTTTCCGAGAAAGAACAGACAGAGCGCTTCACTGCACAGAACTCGATAATTGTTGATCAGAAGATACCACATCGTCTGGTTGGCGAAAGTAAATTGTGCCAACATTAATGAACAAAGCAAACATTACAGTGTGTGCTGTGAACATTTCCTCTCAGATAAGTTCATACACCACTGTTCTCTGTGACTTTTACTACAAATGGATCGAACTGGTGTGTTTAACCATACTTGCACGTAGTGTTTCCTTGTTTTTTTGGTAGAAAGATGCTCATACTTCCGATAAGTTTGACAATAAAAATGATAATATTCGAAGTTTATTCATCTTGATAATTGTACGTTTGTACTTGGTTATTTATTATATTTCATTCGTTAGCACAAACTGTAATTAATTGTTACTCGATCCATGAGGAAAGGTGCCAGTAGTGGGATTTGCATACTGTCAGAAAAAAAACACTGCTATCAAAGTATCCCAAATTGATTGATTGATTTGGTTTATTTTACTAAGCTGTTATGCCAGTATTGGCTAATCGTGAAGACATGGTTGAGTGATGATATGTTGAAACTGATAAAGTAAAACTCACAAAGAACGCCCATGCTCAGGCTGGGATTCAAACCTGGCATCGTAGTGCACTGTGTTAACCATAACCACTCTGCCACGATGGCCAGTATATCCCAAATAGTTAAAGCAAGGAGTGAAATTACTGTTTCCGAGCACCTCAACATTTTAAATTACAGCACTTGAACAAACCTTAAAAGGAAACAGATGATAATGGCTGAGCCTTGGAATCTACAGTTAATCTGTACTGGATGTAAATACCGTGCGTTCATTTCGATCTTCAGCCGAGAAATCGGGAGAAGCGTGGCGGGTGGCACTAACGGAGATGCCGACATTTGCAGCCTGTAATGCCCGCTTATTTTTATGGACATATGCAGACATTTATATAAATATTGCAAAACGAGCACTAAACTGTGTTATAAGAGTACGGTTTTAATCTTAGTAGCTTAGCGGCTGTATGTGCTGATGATTTTGACACGCCCATCTCCTGTTAAACACGGCATAGAGGTTTGTTTGGAGAACGTTCTAACGCTGCACCAATTTTATCGAGTTTTGCTTCGGTTAGAATCCGTCGTTTTTGCTTAGGTGTTTTAAAATTTAACGATCCAGTTTCTCGTAATTTAAGGACAAGATGTCTAACCGTATATCTATGTGGAGGTGAAACGCCTGGGAATTTCTGTACAAATTGCCTACACACGTCTCGACACGAGTCTGTTTTCACGTATGTGTCATACATAAAAAATCTTTGTTCTAACGTGAACCTTGCTGCTGGCATTCCAATCGTCTCACTGACACACACATACACACTGCAATAACACAAACAAGTAACGACAAGTAACCAAGAATAACACTCTTGCTCACAGTTCGAAATTAACATGCTCTTGGTTTACATCTGTTCGCCACTACATTCACAGCTCTGTCTTCATCTAATCGCGAAAGAACAAAGAACTCGAGCTCGGAGATTTCGGATTGCAAGGAAGCTCACAAAAACCATTGACTTTTAACGGTTTCATCTGCAGCGTAATCTTGATACAGTGTTGCACATTCAAAAGCTCCAAACGATCCCATCAACACAAAACTCTTTCAAGGCTATAAACTTAAGGAGGACGTTACTGGTCAAAACTATGATTAAAATGTTTTACAAGGGTCGTTCAAGGTTGACCGGGACTTTTATTTCTGCAGAGGAAATAGGTAGCAGAAGAAACACCAAACTATGTCAGTTTTTCAAAGTATTCTCCGTGCGTGCCGAGGCACCGTTGCCATCGTTCTGGCAGATCCCGAATTCCTTTGGCGTAGAAAGAACTTGGTTGTTGTCGTAGCCAGTGGAGGACATCGCTCCGCAGTGCTTCGTCTGTCGTGAATTTCTTCCCTCCCAGATGGTCTTTAAAGCATGCAAACAAATGATAATCACTGGGGGCTAAATCCGGACTGTAGGGGGGATGGGGCAGAACTTCCCAGCGCATGTCGGCCAGAGTTGTTGTTGTCACATTGGCCGTGTGAGGGCGGGCATTGTCATGGAGAAGAATGACATTTCCAGACAACATCCCAGGTCTTTTCTTGCGAATGGACTTTCGTACAGCACCACTCAACAATGAGGAGTAATACTGGGCATTAATCGTGCTCCCTTTGTCCAGAAAATCCATATGGATAACCCCTTCATGTCCCAGAAGACACTTGCCATGATCTTTCCAGCGGATGGCTGCGTTTTGCTTTTCTTGGGGGGCGGGGAACCTTTATGCCGCCACTCCATGCTGCATCTTTTGGTCTCTGGGGTTGAATTGTGCAACCATGTTTCATCACACGTGATGATGGATTGCAACAATTCATCACCTTCTGCTCGAAACAGATTCAGAAGCTGTTCACAGACCGTCCTGCGTGTCCACTTCTGATCGAATGTCAGCTGGCGGGGAACCCAACTTGCACAGATTTTGCGGAAGCGTAAGTGGTCGTGAATGATTGTCTCAACACTCCCGACACTGATATTCACCTCGGTAGCAATATGCCGCACTGTTACTCGCCGGTTCTCAAGAATCATTTGCTCAACACGTGCGATATTCACTGGTGTGACTGCAGTTGGGCGAATGTGTCCATGCGCTTCATTTGTCACCAGCTCCCGTCCTTCGCAAAACTGCTCACACCATTCGTACACTCTTGTCCGCGACATCGTTTGTTCACCATACTGTGCTTGCAATCGTCTGAAAATCTCAGCTGGTTTCACTTTCTCCTACACGAGAAATTTGATTACACACCGCTGCTCCACAGCCACAGACACACTGCTTGCCGCCATGTTCGCTGCAACTAATGCGCATGCGCGAAATACGTCATGCCGGGCGCTAGTTACTCGCGAAGGAATACATTACGTCACCCGCACGTTTCATCATGATCCGGCTATTCATCGATTTTTTACGTACGAAAATCCCGGTCAACCTTGAACGACCCTTGTATTATCTGTGGCTCTTAACATTGTTTCTAAAGTGTATTTATTTGTGTAAAAAAGGGCAGAACTTGGATGAATTACAGAATAACTTTTGCATGTTATAACACAGGTTAGTACTCGCCTTTTGCAATATTTATATAAATGTCTGCATATGTCCATAAAAATAAGCGGGCATTACAGGCCGCAAATGTCGGCATCTCCATCAGCATCGCCCGCCACGCTTCTCCTGATCTCTCGGCTGAAAATCGAAATGGACGCACGGTATTTCAAGCAGAATCCTAACCACTAATAAATACGAAAACAAATTGATTCCAGGTAGCTGGGTCAAGTAACTAAACACACGTGAACTACAGTTGACCAAAGGTTTAGGTTCCTTTTCATTTTGTTATTGTCCAGTTCATATGCATCTACACCACAAAACTTCACTTTTTCTCAATATCTTTCTCTGTCGACTCCGCAAAGAGTTTGAACATATGAAAAATTACCGATATTTCCAGATGGCAGGACATTGTTATTAATTTTATGCAATGTTACCGACATTTTACACAGTACTAACAAACTTACAGTTGGCACAGATGTAACGATGGTGGGTATTTCCTTGCAGACGATAAACAACTCGGCCACGAACATGGCAGTGGTGTGAATCCTGATGTCACATGAAACCCACCTATAGGCAAGTGCAATCACACAAATTTATTGTAAATTTCAATTAGCCACAATGTAAGAACTACACAAGTTACTTACCGTACTTTTCACATTCTTCTGCTCGAAACACTTGAACTGCTGTATTCTTCATTTTTTCTGAAGGTGGATCATTGATAGGAGTTGAATCATACCCCAGGGAAAAAGTTTGTCGTCTTATAGGTGTAGCCATGGCATCAAAAGATGGAAAATCAAAGTCAACCACAAGAGAAGGTGGTTCTTTCACTTCCTCATCAACACTTGGTATTTCCTTTCCAATGGTTGCACTTTTAACATTTACCCTTTTCCTTAAGGAAGCATTGGATTTAGAGTCCAATTTCTGTCTTGCAACAGAAGTTCCATGTTTCACAGTTGGAATGTTTTCTTCTTCAGCAGTCAGTTTACGTAAGGGTGGTGGTGTAACACACTGTGAAGCTTTTGGAAAAGTCACTCCCAATTCTCTTGCTGGAGTTCCGATTGGTCTAATTTTTGTACCATGTCTCTGCAAGAGAAAAATTATCCAATCAATTCAAATACATAACAGTAGAGAAATCATAATTAAAGTTGACCTATTCAGATCCCTCTGGAGCCCGTTCAATGTATCAAATTGCAATGAAACTTGGTAGAAAGGCTATTGAAACCATGGGGAAGCGACCTCTGATAAAAAATAACAAAAAAAGTTCAAGTTTTCACCACAAAGTGCAAATGTGGCCCTAGAATAACAACAACTAGAAATCGGACATGCAGAACTTTATTTTTAGTTTATGTCAGTAGAGAAGTGCAGGGATCCCTCCTCCCCCCCCCTACCAAGGACAATGACATGTCCCCCCACTCCCCAAATCATGTCAAGTGTTCACCCAAAATCATGTTTTGCATTCCCCAAATCATGTCATAATCCCCATGAAGTATTTAATTATATACATATTTAATACACACTTTCAACTTTCAAGTGCCTATGCACACAACACATAACACAAATCTATTTTAGACAGAGAAGCCTAGACTAAAAATCCAAAAAAGATCGCTCTTCCACAGACTTCCCACTCAATATAATGACCTGCCATCAGTATTTTGCACAGAGTATGCCTTTCAGTCTTCCATCAGAACATATGTTGCTAAATAACATCAAATAGTGCCATCTTGACTTATTTTTGTTAATCTTTTGTGTTATTTTGTAATTTTTACTGTTGTTCTTTTCATTGTTGTTGATTTCAGTGTAAAATGGCCATTGTGCTGTATCTGAAAATTTCTCAATAAATGAATATGTACGTATGTCACACCTTTTATATGCATCCTAATAAGAAAAAAAAAATCTTGACTAGTTTCGGACAAATAACATGTAAAGCTTCCATGGACAGGCAGACAGGCAGTCAATACATTGACCGCCATGTGTATTATTATACTATGACCAGGTGGTCAATATATCAACCATCATTGTATGGTGTTTGATATCCCACACACTGGAGGCACATAGTGGTATATCAACCATCATTGTACAGTGTTTGTTACCCCCAAACATTGGAGGGACATAGTGGTTCAGATCTCACTTTAAACTGTAGGTCCGGTCTTGATAGCCTCTCTGTGCATAAAGTGGACTTGAAACAACAAATCAAATCAAATCATTGTGTGGCAGCAATTCGCATCATTTCTCCAAAACTACACACATGATTATAACAGATTATTTTGAGGACTGATTATTTCTTCCGAGAAGAAGGAGGATAGAGAGATTAACTCCCCTCGGGTAAAATGGACTGTCCTTAATATGCATTGTGTAAAAGGACAAAGAAAAACGCGATGAAGTTTTTCCAGCAGTGTTTGTAGAGCCTTTGAGTGAAAGGCCGCGTTGCTTAGAGCGTTGGCTGCAGAAGTTTACATGCAGCAGTTGGCGTCGAGATCTCTGGGTATGGAGAATTCGCGAATTTGATAGTGCTATCGGCAGCAAGTTGCAGTTAGATATTCGTGGACTGTTTTTGTAGATGTCGTCTGCCTAGTGGACAGTTAACAGTGACCTGTGTTCCGGACATTTGAACGTTCGCGAGATTGACAAAAGAGCGTGCGGAATTTTATTTAAATACAGACTGTTTTTCTCGTGGCAACTTTTATAGCACGAGAAGTGAAAAGAAGATAGACGTCAAAGATCTTCGTGGGAAAGAAGACATCAAGGAGCTTCTGCCAATAGTGTCCCCCCCCCCCCCTCCTAGTGTCGAGAGCTCTCGAGATGTGTACTTTTATATAAGAAGTGTTGATTACAGTCAAAGTGAAAGCGCAGCGCTGAGTAAATTTCGTAAGTAGGTTGAAGATATTCTTTTAATTGAAGTTAAAGTGTTTATTTTCTGTTTAATAATCTATGTTACTAACCTAAGATTAATCTAAGGCAACTGGAGGTAATTTTTGTATTAGTTTTAACTATGTAAAACAAAGCCCTCCAGCTTTCCAGGGCAAATTAAAAATTTATTAACCTCTAGTTTATTTTAGAAGTTTGTAATAAAAAAACAGTAAAGAATCCTTGGGTTTTCTTAAGCAGTTTTAAAGTGTAAATTAGAAATGTAAAACAAAAAATATGTTCTAGCGTAAACGATATTTCAGTTGCCTTTTTTGTGCATTTGTATACATATGGGGGTGACTTACTTGAATACCAAACATGATGGTTATTATGAGGGGAAGTCACTTTCACTGTTACAGTACAGTCAGTAAAATCTACAGCACTCTTCATAAAACTATGAATCAGATTTTGTAACCACTATTACATTTTTCATGTGCAACTGTTCGCCTTGTTGCAAGCAAACTTCCAAACCACAAGAATGGTTTGCCGGAAATAACACAAGGATGCTTCTCAGTTTCAACCAGTGGAGCTCTGTCAAATGCATCTGATAAAAACAAGCTTACAAGTTTTTTTCAAGCACATAGCTCTCGTCACTGCAGAAATGAGAAGCTATCTTGGAATAAGACCTTTGTAAAGAAATGTTACATTCCCTACATAATGTCTTCAATCCCCAGTGTATTCAGTAAAATGATGTAACACCTGAAGTGCTAGACTGCCTGAAGCAGGTAAACAGGCCATAAGGGAGACAATTGAGAGTTGAATCATTCCAACAACAAGGAAAACTTGTGTGTACTTCAGACAACACACAAGGATTTCAGAGTTTGAGCTGTTGAAGCAATTGCAATATTATTGCCAGCTTCAAAAGTAGAAATACTTTCTTCAGGGTACAATAATGTGGTTACAGTGTAAAAGCCAAATCACCCAGAAGAAAATGTGGAGGCACAAGCCATCTTGTCATTTGAGAAGTGAGTGGGAACAGACTGTAATATTTGTGCTTAGAAAGTGTGGTTTGTACAGGAAGGGTTGTTAATGAATACTATGAACATTTACTGTGATATATGGATAACCACTCGTGTTATTGTAAATTGAAAAGTGAATTTTAAGAAAGAAAAAAATTGAAAATTTTATTCTGCAAGAGTGCAAAGTGGAAATATAATTGTATTCAAGAGTTTGGCGATATCCTTCAACAGATATTTCATATTTAATGAAATAATAGATGAAAAAGTTTTACAAATGTAATAAATTTGTTTATATCTAACAAAGGTAAGTTTAAATTTGTTTTTGTCATAAAAATTAAGATTTGTCTGCACTTTCCAGGACTTATGCAATGTGAAAATTTGTAAACATAGAAGCAACAGTAAAATTATATGTAAAAATAACACTGGTTCTAAAATAAAAACACCCAATTTTGCATAAAACTATGTAAAATAACATCAAATTGCAGTAAAAATAACAAAATTTGAGGGGAAAATAAAACAAACACTGCATATTCCTAGATATTGCCTTTCATTTCCAGCTTTTGAATTACTGCTTCCATGACTATGCTAAATAACTTATTTACTCTTGTGCTAATCTCAAATTTCACACAAAGATCATTATTTATTTTTAGCTTAGCTGTAAGGTTGAATTTATTAATCTTACCTGAAACATTACATTTCTTTAAACAAGTACTAATTAAGTTTCTATATCCAGTGTCAAAGGCTTGCATAAAATCAATAAATGTGTTGTTTAGTTTGATGTTATGTTCATGGTTATTTGATGTAATATATTGTCAAGCATGGACAATATATTGTCCAAATCTCATTAGATATTCATGTTATTTGTCTTCTGTACTTTGACAGAGGTCCTTTTGTATTAAAACTGCAAAGATTTTGTACATGGCACTTAGAAGTGTAATAGGTCTATAATTGTTACACAGCAGATTGTCTCCTTTAAAAAAAAAAAAAATGGACAAATGATACCATGTAACCATTCATGTGGCATTTCTCCTTTATTCAATATGTTAAGGATCAATTTGTAAACTTTGTTCTTAGCATATATCCTCTATGTCTTATTGGTTATGCTTGAATATATGATTGGAGCCAACTCCTTACAAAAATAAAGTTAGAAATAGATAAATGAAGTTTCTGAATTCCACAAAACATAAATATACCTATAAGTATAAAAACAATTTCAAAATGTTTGAAGATTTTTCCCAGTAGATTGTTGTAGAATTATCATTAAACAAAGCATGCTAAGGAAGAGCACAAGAGCAGTGGACCTTGCAGCATAAGATTCTGTCTCATTTATTTCAGGGGAATGAGGTGAAAAAATTGTAATGGAAGAAAATGCAAAATCCATAAAAAAAATTAACATGTTGCCATTTGGGACATTGAGGACTGAAATTGAAATGTGGGAAAATGTGAAATCCATGAACTTAAATTCTTCAGGGTTCCCACATGAACTCTAACTAACACACAAGTCAAGATGGAGGCAAGTTGTTGTAGTGGTGCTGATCATCGTCCTCACCTATCGTGTTCATATTATTCGTCGATGACCTTGCTGACCATCTCACAGCTCCCTCTAGTAATTACCTTCTTTTCGCAGATGACTGTAAAATTTTCAGAGAAATCTCCACTTCCGACGATACTCATCTTCAGAATGACATAGCAACATTTACTTCCTAGTGTCCGACATGGGACCTTACATTACATCCTGACAAGTGTACTACTCTCATTATCTCTCTCAAGAAGAATCTGTTAAAGTCATCTTACTCAATCTCTGGCAATAATATCAAAGCAGTATCCTCTCACAAAGTCCTAGGCATTGTTTTGGACCAAAAGCTTACATTCGAGGAACATATTTTAGGCACCACAAAAAAGGGCATGTGTCTCTTAGGTTTACTGTACCGTTTCACTGAAATTAGTGACATCTCAGCCCTCACCTTGTACTTCAAATCATTCATTTCCCCAATAATAGAATACTGCTCTCCCATCTGGCCCATGGCGTGTCCCACCCAGCTATCTAGAATCGATTCAGTCTTTCACTTCTTCCTAGCTATCGTCCGTCACAGGGTTCCCTCATTACGCAATTTTTCATCTTTGCATCTCTTGTTTTTTCTAAACTTGCAAACTGCTTATCAGCGACGTTTGCAGAATGATTTCAGTTATTTATACAAAATTGTGAATGGCAAAATCCGCTGCAATACACTTCTTGAGGAATTCCACTTTCAAGTACCTATGCACACAACATGCAACACAAGATTATTTTATACAAAAAAAACTAGACTAGAAATTCAAAAAAGATCTCTCTTTTACAGACATGCAACACAATACAATGATCTCTTCTCAAGTATTGATATATTTTCCTCTGAGTTTGCCTTTCGGTCTTCTATCAGAAGAAATGCTTGTAATTAATATCACATAGTGCCATTTTTACTTATTTTTTTGTTCATTTGCTATTCACTTTTATGTTATTTTCTTGTTCATTTGCTATTCACTTTTATGTTGTTTTGTTACTCTTAATTATTTATTTATTTTTTTGCTTATTATTATTATTGATTTTTCGTTGTTGACAATTTCAGTGTAAAATGGCCACCTGTGCTGTACCTGGAAATTTTCTCAAAAAATAAATAAATAAATAACTGCATTTTCTCTGAGATTTCCCTGTGTTTTCCAGAATCCTAACATAGTTTCCAGAGTACTAAATACACACAGTACATTACTACTTTAAATATATTTTACAATGGCCTATGGTTTTATCACAAACATTACCGATCCAATATATTTCTAAACAGTCTTTAATTTAGTGCAATATTCTGTCATTTTGTTGTTATTTTTGTGAATAATTATTTTGACATTATTCATGTCATGGTTTGTAAAGTTAATGTCTAAATAGGCAGTTCCCTTTCAAAGACAAAACCTACTGCAATCACCCAGTTACATGCATAAATTAAGGAGGTGATATTCATCAAACATTCAAGGAATATTTGCAGTTTTATATCAGATCAGTAGAATATTGATTATATCAGTCACCCTATTAGTAAATTTTGTACAGTAGTTTATTTATTAGTATCAGACAATAACAAAACTAATTCACAAATAAAATTACATCTTTGTGCGTATAGCAGTAATTAAGGACTAAGGTTTATGTAGGAGTTTACACACTTTATTACAGCACACAAAATAAGTTTCAAACACCTCATATACTATTTTACTATCATCAATACTGTCACAACTTTGGAAGGTATTCAAAAGTCAAGAACTTTCCCCAGAGAGAGTGAACACAAGAGCATTGCTAGTTGAGTGACAGAAGTGTTTTGTTTCCATGATGGAATTGGGAGATTTCAAAAACCATGTGATGGTTGCAGCACCCTGTAAGATAGGAAAATCACCTGGTGAAATTTTCAAGATCCTCCAGAAGTTTTGAATCTTCAAGGGGTTTATGTATCCTAGTATCTAGTGTTTCACTGACACTGGAAAAGTGAACGACAGAATCAGACAGGAACAGCCACACACCAAAGGACTGTGCAACAGGTGAAATCAGTGGAGGCCCATATGCGCAGAAATCCTGTATGGAATCAATCAGTGATGGCCTGTGAACTGAACATTGCCAAAATGTCCATGCAGGGTGGCTAATCTAGGACCATGATAAAATTCAAGTATAATTCCCGGTTTTCAAGGCAAACTTTCCAAAAATTCAAGCAGATGTATTCTGTATTTCAACCTTATGTATTACCGCCTCTCAATATCCACACACAAATATCTTCATAATATAAAGGGTCTATGTGATTCCAACATCCAAAAATTATAATTCAATTAACAGTATACATAATATAATTAAAATATTTAATTTAAGGTGCTGAGTTTCTATATACAATCAGAGGAGCAACCACGAATTTTTGTCTGAGCAGGCGGGGAGAAAGTGCCAGGATAAATGTACTACTACTACTACTACTACTAATAATAATAATAATAATAGTGTTAATAATATTATTATAACATTATTATTATTATTATTGATTTCTTTCATTTTACTTCACTTCTTGTGCCACGTTTGGATAATTTGCAAGGATGGGGATGAGTGATATGATCAAATTGATGAATGGACAGTCACAAACATCCATGCACAAGCCAGGATTCGAACCCGCCAGGACTAACATTGTTGTTATTATTATTATTAGTAGTAGTAGTAGTAGTATCGAAGACGTTATTATCCTCGTAAATTATGCAAAAAGGGGGTAGAAGTTGGTGCTAAAGAATTTGTGTTTGAACAAATGATTTCAATTATTTTTTTCTCCACACGGCACAGTAGTTTGGATCCCACATGAAACTGTAGGTCCAGTCTGTGCATAAAGTGGACTTAAAACCACAAATCAATCAATCCATTTTACAACATTTTTCATTTAGATAGTTCGGCGCCCAGGGTAGACTCCTGCTGCCTCCTAGCTATAGTTATAAACTTGATAAGACTAAGAAAAACAGGATTTGTGAGCGAAGAAATTTTTATTTACATAAAATGTGAATAGGATTTGGATTAAAAAAAAGTTGTAATTTTTCACACCTACGGAGAAAAATTCAAGTAGAATTCACGCATAATTCCCGGAGCCAATAATTTATGCATAATTCCCAGAATTCAAGGAATTCCTGGTGAGTAGCCACCCTGTCATGTCTCGTGTGTTGCAAAGTGACTTAGGATTGAGAGTTTACAAATGACCTACAGATCACTTTCTCACAGCAGAGTTAAAGCATTAGAGGGCAACAAAAGCAAACCACCTATTGGAACACAGAAAATGAGCACAGAATTCTGATCACTGATGAAAAATGTTTACAATTGAGGAGGCTTTCAACATGCAAAATGACAAGGTGTATTCAGGGTGGCTACAAACAAGCAGAAATGAAATTCTCTGACATTGCATTTTTTCCTGACAATTACAAACTATACTAAATCGATGTTTTTGCAAATGGAAATAATAAACTCACACAGATCCACGTATGGATTTGTTAAGTACCAATATTATCTTAATTGATAATATTAAATTGACTTAATTTCTCTATTCTCTATGATTTGAATTCAAACAGCAAAAATAGTGAATTTGGAAAATTATTACAATTCACAAACTAGGGAAGGATTACAGAATTTTATCATATGCACTAAGTTTAAAATAAAATACTTGATTATTTTTAAAGTTACTACTAAATGAGATAAGAGTGAAGAGTGATTGATTAAGAAATACAATTTATCAGTCTCTTTATACATTCTCGGTTTATATGTTGATATTTTCACTGAGGTTTGGAACCCTCTGCTTGCAAGAACCATGAGTGCAGACTCATTTTTCGATGCATAAAGCTACTTCTCTCTTCTCTGTAAAGCAAACAACTTAACTCGTGCATATACGTAATTGAAACAATTAAATTGTACAAAAGAAAGTGTCATATTTACTTACATTATCAATGGGATTTCTGCTTCAGTACAGTATATCCGAATGAAGTACTGTAAATAGCATATTGGTTACGTGCATGTTACTCACTATCTATAAACAAAAATACGTTAGAGTATTGAATTCCGTCTACTTACGTAAGTGAGTATGTATTCGTTGTAAACTACGTTTCGGAAGCTTTACTGCTTCCTTCTTCAGGTGGTCGTATTTTAGGCTCGGAACATCAAGCCACATCGGAGAAGTGTCATGCGAGGATACTAGGTGAAAGGTTTGGGTTAAAAACACTTCATAATGCTTGACATATACAGAATTAAAACTACCTATGTTAAAAACCCTTAAAACTCTCGAAAAAACATGTTAAAACCACCACCACGGTGTACTTGAGTGGCCGTTGAAAGCTCTAGTTCCCAAGGTGAAGCATGCGAGCAGCTGGCACCGTGCTACAGAGTGGAGGGGTACATCCCCTCCCACAAGAGATCACTCCCCCCTTTTTTCTTTTCTTTCTTCCCGTCGTCAGCAATCCAAGGAGAATTCGCGTTCCACTTCGGCTGCTTTCTTTACCTCTGAGGTGACATGGAAGCCTATCGGGGCACTTTTGTCATTCATATTGTCCCACTTTTTAAAAAAGCTAATCCATACATCATCCAAATTGCCGTCGTCCCGGTTCAGTTTATTTCTGTTTCCCGCACAAATAAGTGCCGTTTCGTATACGTTCCTATCCAATTTCCTGTTACTTCTTTTGATAACATCCCTTTTTATTATTCTATGCCCACTGTTTATTACATGTTCCGCAAACGCCCCATTTTCGGATCCCTTTCTTTGATATTCTTATAGTGTTCCCCCCATCTAATACGCATGTTCGTGCCGGTTTGTTCAATATATTCCATACCACAGTCGCACTCGATCGTATAAACCCCTTTTTGTTCTTCGGTGTTACTTCGGGTTTTTACCCCCTCTTCTAATCTGTGAAATGCTTTTCAATATTTCTAGGGGCTTTCATCCCACATTTCACACCATACTTTTTCACTGTCTTTTCAATTTTCTCCTTGAGTCCTTTACAAAACGGGATCCCAACATAATGAACTTTACTATCCAACTCTCCCTCCTCAAATTTCTCCTTTCCTAACCTGCTATCAAAATCGGAGTTCTCCTTCGCAATATTTTTCCTTGCTCTTCTGGCTAACACATTCATTTCATATTCGGAGTATCCATTCTTCAATCCTACCTCTATTATCCATGATATTTCCTTTTCTCTCTCCACGGCATTACTACACAACCTCTCAGCCCTTACGAAAAAGTTTAAATAAACATTCGATTTGACCCTACTAGAATGTTCGGATGCTTTATTAATATAAAGATTGCTGCTAGGGGTTTATGAAACACCCCCGTTCTTATTCCCTTTTCAGTTTTAGTAATCCTTAGGTCCAGGTAGTTAATTTTACCATCTACCAAGTTCTCCCTGGTGAAGCCTATTCTGTCTTCTTGTTTCTCTAATTCAGCAAAAACAGTGTTAAGGTCCATTTCTTTTCCAATTATAACGATATCGTCTACATATCTACCGTAATATTTTATGTTTACTCCTACTTGTTCCATAACAGCGTTTTCTAGGTAATGCAAGAAAATGTTTGCCGCGAAACCAGATATCGGGTTGCCCATCGCTAACCCTTCTTTTTGTCGAAAAATCTTATCGTTTACGCGGAAATAATTGTACCCAGTTACAAGAAAAAACCACCTGACGTATTCCCATGCTACTAATATATCCACGCAATGGTATAATAGCCACCTTTGAAGGCAGTCACCGGCTTTCTCTCTCGGTACACTAGGGTACAAATTTATTACATCAAAGCTACTAATTTGGACATCGCTAACGATTTCTAACCCTTCAATTGACTTTTTTACCTCAAAGGAGTTTTTAACGCTATACTGAGTGTTAACATTAATCTTCTTCATTCTTTTAATTAATTCTTTTGCCAACCCATACCCTGGGTGTTCATAAGTGGGGATTATTGGTCTAAGTGGGATCAGCGCCTTGTGTGTTTTTGGGATACCGAATGCTGTGGGGATATTACCCTCTTTCGCTTCTTTGATGAGCTTTTTTTTTCCCCCACTGCCCAAGGTTATACTGGTTTCTATCCCACATCTAATCTCATTTTAATTATGTTAATTGGGTTCCCATTAACCATTTCGAAATCACTGTTCAGAAAACATTCGTCTAACTTACTTTGATACACATCTTTTTCTAATACTACCATCTTATTTTCCTTGTCAGATTGAATGAGATACACATTATTATCTTAAGCCCATTTTTTCACTATGTACAAATTATCCCTAATTTTCCGGTCACTCAAGTACATCATGGTGGTGGTTTTAACATGTTTTCTCGAGAGTTTTACGGATTTTTAACAAAGGTAGTTTTAATTCTGTATATGTCGAGCACTATGAAGTGTTTTTAACCCAAACCTTTCACCTAGTATCCTCACATGACACTTCTCTGACGTGGCTTGATGTTCCGAGCCTAAAATACGACCACCTGAAGAAGGAAGCAGTAAAGCTTCCGAAACGTAGTTTACAACAAATACATATTCACTTACGTAAGTAGACGAAATTAATACTCAACGTATTTTTGTTTGAAGTACTGTAAAACTGACAACATGCATTTATACCATTATTTCTGACGAAAAGGGAATGTAGGTATTAGAAATTCAATGCAAGGAATTTATAGAATTACTTTGTATAGGCACCTGATTTAGCTAACCACACAATAAAACAGAAACATTCTGTTAATAACAGCTTATGAAAGTTCATATACAAGGGGCATCCTGAAAAAAGCTCCAATGGTGCCTATACGCAGCACTTGTGGTCGGAGAGTGATGCACGCATGTATAGTGGAACCACAAGCAAAGAAACCTGTGCAGACCTGCGACTCCTGTGCAATGAACTCCCGCGAGGAGGAGAGGGGGAGAGTTCCCTTATGAGTGATTCCTTATGGCCCAAGCTGAAGGGAAGAAGGGAAAGCTGCGTGGGGACTTTTCGTCCAAGGTAGTCAGATGCCCTAACGACTGAGCTCCATTATTTCACACTCGACGAATGCTAATGGTGCACACTTAGCTTGGTAATTCAAAACACATCTCACGCGACAAATACTTAAGATGTGGCTCCCATGTGACTGTATATACACACTCGATCTCCTGTTACAACCCTGCCACTTTGCTCTGTGATGCAAATGATTTTGATAGAAGTTGAAAAAATCGTGGGAAATACTTGATTTAATGTGGCTGTCGGAATTATGTATAACAAGCATTATAGCTTACTCTTGAATAAAATGTTGGAAAACTGCACATTCTATGTACACACACATGGCCTAGAAAAGACAAGAATATAGGATTTCATGGAATTTTTAGTTGTTTTAGGACATTTTTTTAAAAAATTGCTAAAAAAGCCAACCAATCAGATTATTTCGATATTACGAATGGGCAAAAAATGTGTCCAGACATCACTGCACATTCATAAACACAACTTCACACCAATTACCATTTTTCACGGTTTTTGCATTTGCGTAAAATCAATGTCCCTACTAATTGGAAATTACTTTCTGGCCACGCCTCGTGTAAATCAGTAGATGGAAAGTGAAAACTAAGCAGGGCTGGTAGAGAAAAGTCAATTCTTGAAGAAAGTGATTTGCTTTTATGATTGAATGATTCAAGTAAATATGATATTAACATATTTATTATTAGTAGGGCTCGGAAGTTGAGGAAAAATCCTCTTTTTTTCCTAGTGTCCGAAGACGAGGCCCAACATAATATATGTTCATTTTGGGTCATTGTAGGCCAGAAAAAGGTGGGTTTTATTTGTCCTTTTTGCCTTTTTCGGCATTTTTTGGCTTATTGGTCCTTTTTTATCCTTTTTTAAGGTCTTAACGGCTTTTTTTGCAACTTCACCTTCATTCAACTACGTTTTTAGTGCCCATTCTCAATTCGAATCATCATCAGTTCACCACCTCTTAAACATCCTTTCTGTAGTAAAGATATAAAAAAAAGAAATATATTTGAACCATCCCTGAAACGAAAGAAAAACATTTTTGGACGACTGATGCATGTACGGTACAAGGTCCTTTAACCGTAACTTGTCTGGAAGGTTGCACTTTAAGTGGCAACTTTCTCTTGTTTTGAAGCTTTCAGATTTTTCGCACTGTGTGCTCCATACCACCAGAATTTTGTATTTTTTATTCATTAAATATGTAATTAAAACTGAAGTTATTAATTCATTTGGATCACATTTATATGTCCTTTTTACCTTTTTTAGGTCCTTTTTTGATATTTTTAGGTCTTTTTATAGGTCTTTTTTTGGCAATTCATAGGTCTTCAACTTCCGAGCCCTAATTATTAGTATCTAATTTCATAATATTGGACATTAACTTCACTCAGTGAGAGATTAATGACCATTTCTCACGAGTTTAAACAGACAGGACAGAGAGTGGCGTTAATTTCATTGCAATACTGTTGTTGTTGCAGTAAATTTAAGGTTGGGAGCATGCACTTGTCAATTTTTATAATGTTCACCATTCCAGATTTATGTTTCACCTCTTCGTGATAATATTCAATATATATCCAGTTTTGTTGGATTCTTCTTGATATCTAAGAATAGTGCAATGTCATTGTAAATGTATGTTAACTTGTGTGAAACCAGTAATACATCAGGATGATGAAAGAAAATCTTCGTAAGCACTGCTACATTAAATAAGGTGAAGTGAGCCAGAAGAGTAATAAAATTCCAGCAGCATATTTGCAGTCTAAAGCTCTTCTTGTTTATCAGGGTGGCTACAGACAAGCAGAAATGAAATTCCCTGACTTTTCCAGGTTTTCCAGGACAAAATTTAGATTTTTCCCTGTCAATTATAAAACTAAATTCATGTTTTTGGAAATGGAAATAAGAATGGCATACAGATCCAGGTATATTAAGTAGTTGTATTAGCATCCACGAAATTGACTTCATTTCTCTATGATTTGCATTCAAACTGCAAAATAGTGAATTTGGAAAATTACTATTATTCACAAGCTAGGGAGCCAGTTTTTCAATACAATATTTGATTATTTTTAAAGTTACGACTAAATGAGATTAGAGTGAAGTGAATAATGAAAAAATAAATTTTGTAATTTTTTAATCTCTAGCCTTTCTCGTTATTATATGTTGATATTTCCACTGAGGCTTGGAACCCTCTGCTTGCAGAACCATGAGTGCAGACTCATATTTCAATGCACAAACCTACTTCTCTTTTCTATGTAAAGCAAACAACTTAACCCTTGCACACAAGTGAAACAATTGAATCATACAAAACAAAGTGTCATATTTCCTTACATTATCAATGGGACTTCTCTTTTAGTACAAACATTCACAGTATATCCAAGTGAAGTACCGTGAAACTGCCAACATGCAGTTATAATAATATTATTGGCGAAAAGGGTATATATATGTATTAAAAATTAAACGCAAGCAATTTATGAAAGAGGAATCTACTGCATTGTAAAGGTGCCTGATTTAGCTAATCAAATATTAAAACAGGAACACGCTGTTGTAAAAGCTTCCAAAAGTTTATGTACGAGGGGTGTCCAGAAAATAGTTCTAATGCACCTGTACGCAGCGCTAGCGATCTGAGCACAACATGCATATGAAGGCAGGAAGAAGTGTCATGCGGCTGTAATCTGGTGCAGTAAAACACAGCCGTTTTAGGACAGTTCTAGGTTAAAGATGGCAGCTCTCATACAGTCTTCCAGCGACTGGAAGATGCGTGTGATAATCAAATTTTTGCATGCTCAGAATCCGGCATAGAGCCACCAGCAATCATGTGAGGTGTACAGACCACACATCATGAGTGATAGTATGATCAGACGAAGGCCAATCCAATGTGCACGACCCCATATAGCAGAGTACAGGCAGGCTCCTTTACATCATTTCAAGTGAGAGATCTTGGACCACTTCCTGTACAACCCTGGCCTTACATGTACCCACTTTAATATATTTGTTCAGCTGAAGAGATTTCTGGCAGGACAAGGTTTTGACAGCAGCACTGCAGTACAGATAGTCCCAATTTTTGCTGTCAGACACATATGCCATGGGAACACAAAATTTAGTGTTATGCTACGACCAATGCCAGAACAACAGTAGTAATTATGAAGAAAATTAGATTAGGAGTCACTGTAACTAATGGTTTTAATTACTACTGATATTATTGTTTCATTTATGCCTAATCAATAGGGAACTTGATCTTTCATTTTTCT
Source organism: Lepisma saccharinum (assembly GCF_977018435.1). NCBI lineage: Eukaryota > Metazoa > Arthropoda > Insecta > Zygentoma > Lepismatidae > Lepisma > Lepisma saccharinum. The sequence continues at coordinate 90,740,889 of NC_139230.1, forward strand.
TCCAAATTGGTGTTACCTTCTTTCTTTCTCTATTTATTTTTAGTATTATTTTTTCCCAAAATTCACATTTTCATTCTAGCGCATATTGTGGCAAATATACCTAAATTTATACCTTCATGGTATTTTTAAACTAATGTTTTAAATTGTAGGTCAAGTGGTGTACGTATTTTCGTGACAGTTTGATATGTTGGAACTGATTTTTCAGAAAGTTATTTTCCATTATTTCTCGCTCGGCAAATGCTGATGTTACGACTCCCCTGTGGAGGTAGTTGAGCACTCGATCTCCACCAAAATCGCACCACTTAGCTCGGTGATTCAAATCACTTCTTGCGCAACAAATACTGATGATGCAGCTTCTGTGTGAAGCCCACCATTTTGCTCTGTGGTGCAAATTTTTCTGATAGAAGTTGAGAAAATCCTGGGAAATGTTTGATTGAATGTGGCTGTCGGAATTATTCCAAATACAACCAACTTGTATTATAGTTTTCTCTTGGATAAAATGTTGGAAAACTTGTGTGCTCTATATACACAAATATGGCACATTTTGTTTCTTTAAGCCTAAATGAGACAAGAAAGTAGGATTTTGAGGTATTTTTGTGTTTAAGCACATTTTTAAAATTCGCGAAAAATGCCAACAATTCACATTTTATGCCAAATTCTCGTTATTTACCTATTTCGAATGGGTGAAAAATGTGGCCACACATCACTGCACATTCATGAACACTACTTCGCACATTTTTCACTATGATCACGTTTGCGAAAAATCAAGGTCCCTACTAATTGGAACTTACTTTCTGAACGCCCCTTGTTTAAATCAGTAGATGAAAAGTGAAAATTTAGCAGGTCTGGCAGAGAAACGTCAATAACTTAAGAAAGTGATATGCGTTTAGGACTGAATGATTCGAGTAATTATGATATTAAATTTTTACGTATTTATTATTATAATTTTATTTCATAACATTGGACATTCAATGAGTTTAAACAGATAGGACCGAAGGGGGTGGTGGGTGTTGTGAATAGCAATACGAGTGTTGCAGAAAACTCGAGGTTGGGAGCATCATGCACTTGTCAAATTTATATGACGTTTACCAATGCAGATTTCTGTTTTACTTTTTTATGACATTATTCAACATATATCCCGATTTGTTGGATTCTTCTTGGAAACTAATGTTAACCTGTGCAAAATCTGTATTACACCTGGATGATGAAAGAAAATCTTTGTACGCTTTTCTACATTGAATAAGATTAAGTTAGCCAGAAGAGTAATAAAATTCCAGCAGCATATTTGCAGCGGTGCAGCAGACTAAGGATCCACTTTTGTTGGATGTTGCATCCGACAAACATCGGAAACGACAAAAAATGTCATACTGGAACATCCAAGAAACACCGGATTCATGAGAGCACAATGCGTGTGATTTTTGTCGGATGTCGCAGAATGACAAGTATCGAACTGCTACGTTCGACAAAAATAGCATGCATATAAGGAGCCAAAAAGTTTGTTCAATGACATGTTGTACCACACCAGACAAACGCGGATGTACAAGGCTCTGTTTATGCATGGACTTTTTGTCAGATGTTGCAGTCCGAAGACATCCAACAAAAATCAATTCCATAAGGATGCCATGCATGTGATTTTTGTTGCACATTGTAGTGAACATTTTGTCGAAGTTCAACATTAGTCAGGCGGCGATATCCGACAAAAATCGTATGCATCAAAAGAGCCTAAATGTTCATCCGACATGTACCACGACATTCAACAAATTACAAGGTTGCATAGCGCCCTTTTTGTTTCCATGTTCCTTCAGAATGTCCGACAAAATGCCATTATACGATGTCCAACAACTATCAGACAGTGCCACAGTGGTTGTGCCCCTCCCCCCTCTCAACTCTCTATCTGTTGACTGGTCTGTCCCCTTACTACTTCCATACAGACAACAAAAATGATAATTCAATGCATTTTTAACGTGATATTTAGAGACTTATCAAATTTGTCTGCCCCTCCGGAAATTTATCTCTCTCTCTCTCTCTCTCTCCCCTCCCTCCCCACTGGTTTCTGTTCTGGCGCTGTGGTTGTGTTGTGCATAAAAGAGGCCTAAAAGTTGAGGGCGAGATTTAGCAACAAGATGTCCTGTTCCCATGCAGCGCTTCATAATGACATCTTTCAAAGCAAACGCCTGGCACATTTATTCCATCGCATAAAAAAAAGTCACTAAAGGCAAAATTCCCTGACATTTCCCTGACTTTTTTTTGGCCACTCAAATTCCCTGACTTTTCCCAGTTTTCCAGGTCTGTCGCCACCCTGTTTATGCATGCAATTTTTGTTGGATGTTGCAGTCTGAAGACATCCAACAAAAATCAATTCCATATGAATGCCATGCATGCAATTTCTGTCACATGTTGCAGTGAGATACTTTGTCAGGTGGCGATATTCGACAAAAATCGTATGTATCAATGGAGCCTATTTGTTTCCATGTTCCTTCATGTGCCTTACTATGACATCCGACAAATATCGGACGGTACCACCTGTGCCCATCCTGTCCATCTGTTGACAGTTCTGTTTCCTTACTACTCCCATACGGACAAGAAAAAATGATAATTCAATGCATTTTCCACGTAATATTTAGAGGCTTAAAACATTTTTCTGCCCCTCTGGAATTTTCTCTCCCCCCCCTTGTGCCATCACTGGTTTCTGGCATCGTGGTTGTGATGTGCATAAAAGGGGCCTAAAAGTTGAGGCTGAAACTTAGCAACAAAATTTCCTGTTCCCGTGCAGAGTTCCATAACGATATCTTAAAAAAAAAAATGACATTTCCCTGACTTTTTTTTGACACCTCAAATTCCTTGACTTTTCCCGGTTTTCCAGGTCTGTCACCACCCTGGTATTCCATAAGTTCATGAGAAGCTACTGCAAAGGCTCCAAGGGTAAAGGAGAGTCACCACCCTGGTTAAATCATGGTGTGGTGGGGAGTGAGTGATGATGGTATCACTGAGCTACATTTCTGCAAGAAAGGGGTTAAAAAAATTCAGCCAGTGTGTACCAGAAGACGGTTCTCAAAACAATGGTAAAGGATCTCAGCAACTCTCTCTTTCATGGTCCGGAGTGGAACTTTTGGCAGGATTCTGCACCAGCTCATAATGCTTGAACAACCAAGCACTGGCTTAAGACGAATTTGCCCAATTTCATTTTAACTTCAGATTTGCAATCTGGCATTTCAGACTAACTCTCTGGACTAGAAATTGTGGTCTGCACTTCAGCACATGGCTCGCAAGAAGAAACACCCAAGTCGCTTTTGAGGACAAGGGCAGATTTCCCTCTCGATACAGTAGGTAATGTAGTGGCGTATTCCGAAACAGCAATTTTTAGTTATTATATGTATTTATAGTACACCCCATCTAGATTAATAGCTGTAACAGAAATAAAATGCCAATGCAGGCATGCAGAAGTCTGGCACGTCAAACTTTATCAATTTCTACATTTTTCATAAAATCTCCCCCTTTCTCTAAAATTGGACCTTGATTTCCCTGCATCAGGGAAATTTCCCATCATGTAGCAACACAAGCATGACACAAAAGCAGGAAGGAACATGCTGTTTTCAGTGGAGGAAAATTCTGGTTTAGAAGCTTGTTTTAATAGTTTATGTAATATATCACAGGCACTTACATTGTATCAAGCTAAATGTATAAAAATATATGAAAAAAGTTGGTTTACCTGTGGCAAATGTGCTAACATGGTGAATATGCCACTGACATAATGCAAGTGATGAGTGGGCACACAAATACATACGGTATGCATGTCAAAGTTGGTTATTTTGAACAATGATTAGTGCTTTGTGTTCACAATACATCCATGCAACACATATGCATGGGAGATTACAATATGTTAAAAGTATCTTCTGTTATTTTATTCAAATCCTTGTGACAGTATCTATGGTAAGACTGTGTGTGTATGTATAGAACACTTTCAGCAAACAGAAGTTTATATCATTTGATCTGTGATGCAAAATAAATATATATCTAAAGCTAAATCTTGAAAATAGTTTACAAAAAAGCAAGTTACAGAAGTCGTAATTATTAGTACAAGAGTATTTTAGTCCTTCAGATGTGCTTCATTCGGACTCATTGATCAATTAGATGATTTTCCCTTATATTTTCCTGAGAATTTTATCTTTTTCAAATTCCTTGAGATTTCCAAGTGTCTGGGAACATTGATTCTTGCTACAGTTTTAAAAAATAAAATTTTACACTGACCTTCTTTAATCGTGATTTTCCTGAAGTTAGTACAGAATGGCAGACCAAGATACACTGTAATTTCAAATTTGTCTCCTTGCATTTTAACTGGATCACATCTCGCCAATTCCCAGCTTGCTTTGGTGTCCAAACAATGTGTAGATTGCTTTCACACTCTTCATGAACTAAAAATGATGTTGGATTTAGGCTTACATTTCTATCTCTTGGTGGACTTTTCTCAACTTTAACCTTAAATAATAAAGAACCATTACAAGATATGGAAGAACTTCAAACAATGCATACTTAATATTATGTACAAACATACTTTAGGGATGAAGAGATTTTCTTTACAATAATAAAGGATCAAATACAGTTATGTTACAAATCAGTTTTATGATATACTGGTAAGCATAAATAATTATCTTAAATTTAATTATTTTTTATATTTAAGTAAGGAAATTTAAAAAAGGGGTTTATATATTTTAAAAGACAGTTATGTACATGGTAAAAATCTCAGAATTGTGAGACAAAAGTATATAATTGCTAATACATGTTGCCAATACAAAATAAATACGTAAAATAGTATTAAAACTTTTCAAACTTATGTGAGTGAGTATATGTTAATCCGGACGTTTCAGAAGTAAATATTTCCTCCTTCTTCAGGTCTAACTAGATGTCTAGACACCGGATGAGGTGTCACGTGAAATAGTGTTAAATAGGATTGATTGATTTGGTGTTTTAAGTCCACTTTATGCGCAGTAAGGCTAATCGGGACTGGACCTAGAGTTTAAAGTGGGATCCGGACCACTTGTGCCTCCACCGGGTATCGAACCCGGGACCCCTTGATTACAAGGCGAAGTGTTAAATAGGAATATGGTAAAAAGAACAGGTAAACAACACTTAAAAAAACTGGTTATTAAAATCGTAAAAATTCCTATCCAGGTGAAATATTCTACAAAATACTCATATTCAAAACTAAAAGGCTAAAAACCAGGTGTCCACTTGGCTTGGTTTGGTTTGAGTTGGTGTTTTGAGTCCACTTTATGCACAGTAAGGCTAACCGGGACTGGACCTACAGTTTAAATTGGGATCCGAACCAATTGTGCCTCCACTGGGTATCGAACCCGGGATCCCTCGATTACAAGGCAATGACACTAAGGAGCCCACTTGGCAGCCGAGAAACTCCCGTCCAGCAGTAAAGTGAAGTGTGTGGGTAATGATCTACATGCACAGAGTTGGAGATTACCTCCTCCCCCACGGGACTGATTCCCCTCAACCGCAATGTCACCAATCCAATGAGAATTCGCATTCTTCCCCTACAACTCTCAAAACGTCGGCATTGACATGAAAACCCAACTTAGCATAATTTTTACCAGCATTATCCCATTTTCTAAGGAAATGAATCCACCCCTCTTCCAAATTACCGTCATCCGTATTGAGCTTATTGCTACTTCCTGTGCATATATATGTTGCTTCATATATGTTCCGGTCTAATTTATTACCAATTTTTATAATAACTTCCCTTTTCATAATTTTATGCTTGCTCTCAATAATATGTTCCAGAGAGGCCGGTTTTCGGAACCCCTTCTCTTATATCTTTATCATGCTCACCCCATTGGATTCACATGCTCCTTCACGTTTGTCCTACATATTCCCTCCCGCATTCGCATACAATTTTGTAGACACCTTTCTGTTCTTCAGGGTCTTCTTTGTTCCACCTTTCTTATACTCCGTAAAACATTTTTCAATGCTACGGGGGGGTTTCATTAAACATTTCACACCGTATTCTTTCATTGTTTTTTCTATTCTTTCAGAAATTCCTTTATAGTAGGAAATTCAGTCGAGGTTAAAAAATCCATTGAAGGATTGGAAATTGAGGATGGTGATATAATCAGCAGTTTTGATGTAATAAATTTATACCCTAGTGTTCCAAGAGACAAAGCGGGTGACTGCCTTTAGAGGTGGTTGTTGGAGAAAGGGGTAGAAGTTTTGGTGGCATGGGAATACATTAGATGGTTTTTCCTTATAACCGGTTACAATTACTTTTACGTTAATGAGAAGATCTTTAAATAGAAAGAAGGATTGGCCATGGGCAACCCGATCTCAGGAAACGTTGCTAACATCTTCATGCATTACATTGAAAAAGCTGCTTTAAACTTAGTTGGGGGGTGATAAAGTTCTACGGCAGATACGTCGATGATATTCTCATTATCGGGAAAGCAAGTGACCTAGACCTTGTTTTTACTGAATTGGGAAAACAAGAGAAAAGGGTCAATTTCACTAGGGAAGACCTAATCAACAATAAGATCAATTTTCTAGATTTCAGCATAACAAAAACTGATAACTGAATAATGACCGGTGTATTTCATAAACCACTAGTGGGTGATCTGTATCTTAACAAGAGTTCTGAACACTCCTGTAGGGTCAAATATAATGTTTACCTTCACTTCTACATCAGGGTGGAGAGATTGTGTAATGACAGAAATGAGGAGAAAGAAATGGCTTGGATAAGGCGAGTAGGTTTAAAGAATGGATATACGACCTTGGAGATGGATAGGATGATTGCAAGGAAAGCAAGGATAATTGTAGGAAAGGAACTGGTTAACATTGCTGATAGTGACGCTAAAAAGGAAGAACAGGATAGGGGGACATGCTTTGTCTTTCTGAAAGAATAGAAAAAACAATGAAAGGATACGGTGTGAAATGTGGAATGAAAGCCCCCGTAACATTGAAAAATGTTTTACGGAATATAAGAAAGGTGGAAGGGGGAACAAAGAAGACCCTGAAGAACAGAAGGGTGTCTACAAAATTGTATGCGCCGGACCCTGTGACCGAGTGGTTAGCACATCGCGCTGCGACGCCAAGGGTCCCAGATTCGAATCCCATTCAGGCTTGGTTGTTTGTGAATGTCAATTCATCTATTTCATCACTCATTTCCATCTTCGCAATTTAGCCAAGAGGCACAAAACGCGAAGTAAAATAAACTAAATCAATCAATCAATTAATCAAAATTGTATGCGAATGCGGGAAGGAATATGTAGGACAAACGGGAAGGAGCATGCGAAGCCAATGGGGTAAGCATGATAAAGATATAAGAGAAGGGGTTCCGAAAACTGGCCTCTCGGAACATATTATTGAGAGCAAGCATAAAATTATAAAAAGGGAAGTTATTAGAAAAAGTAGTACTAAATTGGACCGGAACATATATGAAGCAGCATATATATGCACAGGAAGTAGCAATAAACTCAAGGGTTGACGGTAATTTGGAAGAGGGGTGGATTCATTTCCTTAGAAAATGGGATAATGCTGGTAAAAATTACGCTAAGTAGGGTTTTCATGTCACTGCTGAAGTTTTGAGAGTTGTAGGGGAAGAACGTGAATTCTCATAGGATTGGTGACATTGCGGTTGAGGGGAATCAGTCCCGTGGGGAAGGAGGTAAACTCCAACTCTGTGTATGTAGACCATTATCCACACGCTTCACTTTACTGCTCGACGGGAGTTCCTCGGCTGCCAAGTGGGCACCTGGTTTTTAGCCTTTTACTTTTGAATATGACTATTTTTTAGAATGTTTCACCTGGATAGGAATTTTTACGATTTTAATAACCAGGATTTTTAAGTGTTTGTTTACCTATTCCTTTTACCATATTCCTATTTAACACTATTTCACATGACATCACATCCGGTGTCTAGAAATCTAGCTAGATCTGAAGAAAGAGGAAGTATTTACTTCCAAAACGTCATCCGGATTAACATACACTCACTCACGTAAGTTTGAAAAGTTTTAATACTATTTTACGTATTTATATTTTATTCAATAGTGAGTAATACACACTCCCTCATCATGTTTGTAATACATGTTGGTTACAAGAATGCATGGATAAATATTTTGCCCCTGTTAATGGCCACTATCAGTAATTGTGGATGGTAATGCACCAAAATATGTACAGATTTATTGTAAACAAACAACAAAAATGTTGTCTTCTCTCCACAATTACTGTTAATATCTCATGTCTTGCTTTCCATTTTCACTTGTTCTGGTTGACCTAACAGAGGAATGAGCAACAGAGCTTTGGTTGGTTGATTTATTGTGTGTAATGCTAGGTTAGCAGCAAACCAAAGGAGATAAGAAGAAAAAGGAGACACAGAAGGCAGAAATAGCTCGTGACATTGCTAAGGTGTATTTAGACTGATGTAATTTCCTCTAGCAGAGCACTGGACAGTTCATTGCTCAGTTCTCTTTTGAACCCTTGCTTTTCTCCTGAAACAAATGGCAATCCTCAATCTCCCTGGATGTCATTGCAAACATTCTTTTGATCTATCGTCGTAAGACCCCTCTGAAGCAATCAACCTCCAACATCAAGTAGATTTTGTTACAGCTCCTTGTTAAATGGTCCATTCACACTAGCAATCATGTTATGAGTCTCATCTTGTGACACTATTAAATTACATGCCACTTTTGGTACTTTAACATGCCATTCATCTGGAGTGTTTGATGGAATCCATGGAAAATCTTGGCCAACATTCTCACTCTTTATTTCTCGGCAAAGATTGGTTTAACACAATTTGTGCTCAGATAGGTTAATCAGGACAGGGTCTAGAGTGGAAATGAACTACTGTAATAGAATCCAATCAGAACATGAACCCCTTCCCCAACATAAACATATAATTTAAAGGAGAGGTTCGAGTTTGAAAAATGTGTGGACAATCTGTACTTGAAAACCTGCCCCTCACTCAGGATCAAGTTCCGACATTCCTGGTGGAATATCAAGCTAGTGTTGTTTACAAAAGTTTTACTGGCCCACCAAAATAACTCGGGAACCTGGTAGCACTGGAAAGGATGAAACTTTATTGCTCTGGTCGGATGTCTTGAATTATTTTGACGAAATGACATTGTCCGAAATTGGATGCTGTATCTGTGGTAAGTAGCACTGTTCTCAAAGTATCCAAAAAGCTTAGTTTCCTCTCAGTCAGTCATATTTGATCAAGGAGAGATTTAATGATTCTGGATGAGTATGATCACTGGCTGGTCTCAGTGATAAAACCATATATACACTTCCTTTAGCAAGGGTATATTGTTTTAAAAATAGATTGCATTGTTAATGTAACAGGGTGGCTACAAACAAGCAGAAATGAAATTCCCTGACTTTTCCAGGTTTTCCAGGACAAAATTTACATTTTTCCCTGACAATTACAAACTAAACAAAATCGATGTTTTGCAAATGGAAATAATAAGCTCATACAGATCCACGTATGGTTTTGTTAAGTACCAATATTATCTTCTATGAAATTGACTTCATTTCTCTATTCTCTATGTTTTGAATTCAAACTGCAAAATAGTGAATTTGAAAAATTATTACAATTCACAAGTTAGGGAAGGATTACGGAATTTTGTCATACGCAGTAAGTTTAAAACAAAATACTTCATTATTTTTAAAGTTACGACTAAATGAGATAAGAGTGAAGAGAGATTGATTAAGAAATACAATTTGTAATTTATCAGTCTGCCTTATACATTCTCGGTATTATATACTGCTGGACAAAAAAAACCGGACACTTGCATTTTTTGTGATAACGCAATGGGTCGATAAAAGCTCTGGTACAAGGGCTAACTAAATGTTGCAGAAACTGAATTAATTACGAATGCATAAACAAAGTCCGAGCCTATGAATGGTGCATATGGTACTACATGATCTGCCGAACATTCTGGAATATACCTGCGAGCTGTTATTGCAATTCAGATGTCAAATATTAAAGTGTCCGGTTTTCATTGTCCAGCAGTATATATTAATATTTTCACTGAGGTTTGGAGCCCTCTGCTTGCAAAAACCATGAGTGCAGACTCATTTTTCAATGCATAAAGCTACTTGTCTCTTCTCTGTAAAGCAGTCAACTTAACTCTTGCATATAAGTGAAACAATTGAATTGTACAAAAGAAAGTGTCATATTTCCTTAATCAATGGGATTTCTGCTTGAGTACAATATATCCAAGTAAAGTATTGTGAAACTGACAACATGCAGTTATACCATTAATGCTGATGAAAAGGGTATGTAGGTATTAGAAATTTAACGCAAGGAATTTATAGAATTGCATTGTATAGGTACCTGATTTAGCAAACCACACATTAAAACAGGAAAACACTAATAATAAAAGCTTATGAAAGTTCATATATGAGGGGCATCCTGAAAAAAGCTCCAATGGTGTATATACACAGCACTAGTGGTCGGAGAGCGACACACACACTTGCAGGCAGGAAGAAGTGGTATGTAGCTGTAATCTGGTACAGTTGCAATGCAGCCGTTTTAGGACAGTTCTAGGTTAAAGATTGCAGCTCTCACACAGTCTCCCACCGACTGGGATGTAGCCAACATTGCACGCTCAGAATTTGGCACAGAGCCACCAGCAATCGTGTGAGGTGTGCAGACCGGATGTCGTAAGTGATAGTATGGTCAGACGATGGTGCAGACAATTCATGGAAGGCCAATCGAATGTGCCCAACCCCATACAGTTGAGCACACACGGGCCCTTTGCATCACTTCAGGTGAGAGATCTTGGACCACTCCCTGAACAGCCCTGGCCTTGAATGAACCGACTTTCATCTCTTTGCTTAAGTGAAGAGGTTTCAGGCAGGGCAAGGATTTGACAGCTACACTGCGGTAGAGATAGTTCCAGTCTTTGCTGTCAGACACATATACCATGGACATACAAATGCCAGAACAACGGTGGTGATTATGCCGAAAATTAGATTATGACTCACTGTTACTAATGCAATAAATTACAACTGATATTCTTGTTTTATTTATACCTAATCGGCAGACTCTTTGATATTTTGTTATTTTTTAAAAAAAAAAATTGGTGTATTTTCTCATTTTTTACTTTTTACTATACGGTGTTTTTTTCCCAAAATTCAAATTTTCATTTTAGCGCATTTTCTGGCAAATATCTGAAATTATACCTTCATGGTGTTTTAAAACTACTGTTTCAAATTGTAAGTCACATGGCTAACGTCTCTTCGTGAGAGTTTGATATCTTGAAAGATATTTTCCATACCCCTTTTTTAATTTTAAGGTAAGAATTTTAGATAATGGAATTTTCCCCGTATATACTGAAGGGTGCATAATGACCATAAGTGGCGACGCACCCATAAAATTAAAATCAGTCAATCTCACGTGACAGATACCGATATATTATGGCACCAAAAATTGGCATTATCTTTTTTTCACTTGTTAGTGTTACGTTTCCCAAAATTCGCGTTTTTGTTTTAGAACATTTATCTGCCAGATATACCGAAACTTAATACTCCATTGTGCTTTTAAACTATTATTTCAAATTGTAGGTCACATGGTCTACATACTTTCGTGACAGTTCGATATGTTGGAACAGATTTTTGAGGAAGTAAAAGTAAAGTGCTCCCCTGCACTTTTCCATGAAGGTGTATAGGGGTGTGGAGTTAGGGTCCCACACTTTCTTGATCATGGTCGAAGGTGGGGGTGATATGATCAGCACCACGCTCCTGGCTACATTTATCCCTCAAAGTATCCTCAAGTTACCAGCTTCATATGATGCTGGGTGGGTACCGGAGCAGTTTGAATAGGTGGAAAACAACACAGTTCTCCCCTGCAGGGGATCGACCCCGGGTCTCTCGCATAGTAGTCAGATGCCCTAATGACTGAGCTCCATTATTTCTCGCTCGACAAATGCCGATGGTGCGCACTTAGCTTGGTAATTCAAAACATATCTTGTGAGACAAATACGAAGATGTGGCTCTCATGTGATGGTAGATACACACTCGATCTCCTGTTAGAACCCTGCCACTTTGCTCTGTGATGCAAATGGTTTCGATAGAAGTTGAAAAAATCGTTGGAAATACATGATTTAATGTGGCTGTCGGAATTATTTCATGTACGTATAAGTATAACTATAGTTTACTCTTGAGTAAAATGTTGGAAAACTTGCATGTTCTATGTACACAAACATGGCCTAGAAAAGACAAGAATGTTTCGTTGTTTTAGGCCATTTCTTTAAAAAAAATTGCTAAAAACGCCAACAATTCGCATTTTATGCCAAATTCGCACTATTTCGGTAATTCGAAAGGCCAAAAATGTGTCCATACATCTCTGCACATTCTTCAACATAACTTCGCAGCAAATACCAGTTTTCACGGTTTTGGCGTTTACGGTTCCCTACTAATTGGAAATTACTTTCTGGCCACCCCTTGTATAAATCAGTAGATGGAAAGTGAAAATTTAGCAGGGCTGGCAGAGAAAAGTCAATTCTTGAAGAAAGTGATTTGCTTTTATGATTGAATGATTCGAGTAAATATATTAAAATATTTACGTTTTTATTATTAGTATTTTATTTCATAATATTGGACATTAACCTTACTCAGTGAGAGATTAATGACCATCTCTCACGAGTTCAAACAGACAGGACAGAGTGTCGCGTTAATTTCATTGCAATACTAGTGTTGCAGTAAATTTGAGGTTGCGAGCATGCACTTGCCAATTTTTATAACGTTCACCAATGCAGATTTATGTTTCACTTTTTTGTGATAGTATTCAATATATATCCCGTTTGGTTGAATTCTTCTTGATATCCAATAATAGTTCAATGCCATTGTAAACGTATGTTAACTTGTGCGAAACCAGTATTACGTCAGGATGATGAAAGAAACCTTCGTAAGCACTGCTACATTAAATAAGGTGAAGTGAGCCAGAAGAGTAATAAAATTCCAGCAGCATATTTTCAGTGTAAAGCTCTTCTTGTTATCTTCTTGTTACTTATCCGAAGTAGATTGCTCCGATAGTGGCCAAGTTTTAACAATTTTCCTCCATAAATGCAAATTACCTATTTTTCGTAAAAAATATATCACATTTTGGCTTATTATTCGACATAAAATATGTTTCATTCTCTTGAGAAATGTCCATTCTTTGGAAAGAATACTAAAATTTGCGCCTTATCCCCAAAATAGTGGGAGAAGAGGGGGCAAATTCCAGATTTAATTTTTTTCATTGAAATTCGGCGGACGTGGCCCCAAGCCCCCTTACTCGGTCCGGCGTTCTGAATTGTGCACGGTTGCATGCTCTGATGTTTTAGCTGAAAAACAAAACTTATCCGAAGTAGATTGCTCCCATAGTGCCCGAGTTATAACAATTTTCCTCCAAAAATGCAAATTACCTATTTTTCGTAAAAAAAATAATCACATTTTGGCTTATTATTCAACTTGTATGGCACCGAAAAACATGAAATATGTTTCATTCTCTTGTGAAATGTCCATTCTTTGAAAAGAATACAAAGTTCGCGCCTTCTCTCCAAAATAGTGGGAGAAGAGGGGGCAAAGTCCAGATTCTTATTTTTTTTTCCATTGAAATTCGGAGGTCGCGAGCCCCAAATCCCCTTTCTCGGTTCGGCGTTCTGAGTTGTAAACGTTTCCATGCTATGATGTTTTAGATGCAAAACAAAACTTATACGAAGTAGATTGCTCACATAGTGGCCGAGTTATAACAATTTTCCTCGAAAAATGCAAATTACCTATTTTTCGTAAAAAAAAACATTTTGGCTTATTATTCGACTTGTATGGCAACCAATTACATTAAATATGTTTCATTCTCTTGAGAAATGTCCATTCTTTGGAAAGAATACTAAAATTTGCGCCTTATCCCCAAAATAGTGGGAGAAGAGGGGGCAAATTCCAGATTTAATTTTTTTCATTGAAATTTAGGGGGCGTGCCCCCAAGCCCCCTTACTCGGTCCGGCGTTCTGAATTGTGCACGGTTGCATGCTCTGATGTTTGATCTGAAAAACAAAACTTATCCTAAGTAGATTGCTCCCATGGTGACCGAGTTATAACAATTTTCCTCCAAAGAGTGTTCGAATTTAAAATTCCCGCCGAGAAGCCCGAACGAGAGAAATTTCTCTCTCTCTCTCTCTCCTCCTGCCATCACCGGTTTCTGGCGCCGTGATTGTGTTGCGCATAAAAGGGGCCTAAAACTTGAGGCCGAAACTTGCGAACGAGATTTCCTGTTCCCGTGCAGAGTTCCATAACGATATCTTAAAAATAAAAAAAATAAAAAAGACGAAATTCCCTGACATTTCCCTGACTTTTTTGGACACCTCAAATTCCCTGACTTTTCCCGGTTTTCCATGTTTTCCAGGTCTGTCGCCACCCTGTGTAAGACAAGGGAACATCCAGAAGGAAATCACTTCTGACTGATTAACCCAGGGACATGCACTAAGTGGAGTTTTTCCCTCCTGCCAGTTCAAGAGGACTAGCCAAATGGAATAAGGATAAGTGAGTAGTGGTGATATGGTGGTAGTGTTTAGTAGCTTTGCATTTTTTTAAGTGGAGTAGATAGTTAGGTATTTTTTGTGAAGCACAGCACTCGTAAAATGCTTAAGCTTGAAGCTTAAAAGCTCACATAAGGTTATACTTAGCACCATCCCATGACTTGTTACGTTTGCCAGATAGATTGTTCTGCAAAGGACATTAACAGTACATGGATTGAGAAAAACCTGATTTGTTTTCCACTGTAGCTTCCTTTACATTTCTCGATAAAAATAAAAGCTAAACACAAAAAGATGCTTCCAGCACTGCTTCCAACAGCTTTAACAGTGCTGGCAAAAGTGTATCATTGCCCAAGAGGAATACTTTGTAGGTGGTTGTGCATCGGTGTTTGAAAGTCATCATGATAAGGAACTATGAGCAGAGTCCCCAAACTTTTGGATTGCACTTCGTAGATGTTTATGAATTTTTTTTATTGTAATGGAAGTAAAAATGTTTGAAAAAATGAAAACATAATTAAATTCATACATGAACACCACACTCACATCTATACCAATAGTGTTAATCTAGATCACATACACCAATGAATGGTTAATCTGGAAAGAAATGACATTCATGTAACTTTTGAAGAAGAAAATTCCATGTGACAAACACAAATACAGAAACATCATCACAGAAGCTCTTGGAGAGTAGTCATGGGTGGCCCCATAACTTCGGAACTTACTGAGATTAAGGTTTCCTTCCATATATTGTAACTCAGTTAACTCTAACTTACGTTCTTACTAAAAAGAAAGGAAAATAATGCCATTTCATTCCCTAAAAGAGGCCCTTGGTTTGATGGAAAATTCAGACAAAAATAAAGTACCTATTGGAACTTTTGTCTAGTTTAATGTTGCTGAGTGTGTATATAATACCCTATATCCTTCACAATTAAAGTGTACTATAATAGTGATTTATTCCTTGAAAAATAATATTCTTCTGAGACAATATTTAGTGAAGCCATATGTAGGGAAATTATAATAATTTAACTTACTTCATTATCAAAGGTTAGATACACCACTTATACTTACATGTAATGTTCGGTTTGAAGGGTTCTTCAAAACAATCACGCCCTTCTGCACTGCCCCAACAGGAACATTGCAAAAAAGAACTTTCGGTACAGGACCAAACGGTGCCAGTGTAAGAATTTCCACAGGTTCAGGGTGCCCACCACGTGGCTTCTGTGGAGGTGATATCTATTAAATAAAAGAAAAAGAAATGATGTAAATTACTTCAACATAAAATTAGTTAGCATCAAAAGTAAATTCCAAATATAGTTATAAAAATTATTACATGTCATTGTGAATTATCAAAACAATACACTGCTATTATATATCTGCTATATTTACTTCCAATTACTCAAACATAAGGGCACTCTACAAGCATGAGCTAGTAGCATCATAAATTCTGAACAAAACAAGGATTGATTCATAACTGTATAATTCATTGCTTCTGAGATATTAAACTTTAGCAAGAACAGAATATAATTTCAAATTTCACAATGGAAAAGCCCCTGTGTTCAGAGACCTGCACAAGACCCGGAAAAAACTTGTCTGCGAGGAGGCACGCCTACAATAATATGCAACATGCACATCAAGCCCAGGTGTTCGACATCGCGCAAGCGAGCTTCACGTCACAGTTGGGCACAGGCATCGATGCCTTCCAGGTTTTTCTATTACCCGAGTCTTAAGAAGACCCGTGCAACTCGATGGCCATTATATTTCACTACGCATGGAAATATTTGAATTTCTGCTAGGAGCAGGTGCCTTGAGGTTGTATAACCATTGGCATAGCAAGGGGTGGGCAAAGAGGGCGACCACCCTGGGCCTTGCGCATTTAGGGGCCTTTTGTCCCATAAGGTTGATACGAAAAACATAACAAATGGAAGTGAGAAAGATAGAAAAGGCTAATTTTGAGGGCAATAAAATTGAAACCTTCCTTTTATCTGGCTTTATATTCAAGTTTAACGTTATAATTTGAATAAATACGTCAAATCAGAGGCGGGCGGGAACTCTAAGCCTAAGGGGCCCCGAAAAAGTCAAAATAATTCTTATTTCTCATGTGAAACATTAATGCAAAAATTGCTTGGACATATTTATCCATTTATTATTTTCTTGAATAAAAAGAGCTTCGTCTTGGCATTTCTTCTTTCGCGTGAATTTGCATAACCTACCCGATTTTAATATGTTAATGATATAGCACCTCAAACTGCCACGGAGCAAAGTATGGGACATTTAAATGCTTCCAGTGTCTTAAACTGAAGAAGGGTATAGATAATATTAGCAGTTCTTCCTTCGTTTCCTACTCTTCAAGTAATGACCACGAAAAGAGAACTATCTTTCTCAAAATTAAAACTTAGGATAAACTTCTTGAATGTAATGTCGAATGCTATGATTCAGCCCAAATTTAGTGGACTCAGTAATCTCACTCTTGAACAAGAAAGGTCAAGATCTAATATAAAAGTGTCATTCGCTGCCCGGAAGCCATCTTTCTGTTAAGCAAGGTGGTTTGATTTAAATCAGGAATTCTATTTTAAAAAAGCACTTATTGAAGTCACTTTAAATAAAATTACAGAATAATGTACACAAGAAATTTGTAGATATTAGAATCATTTTTTGTGAAAGTATATTAATCTCGTAATCATTTAATGGTGTTTATTATAAGAAAGGAAATAAAGGAAACAAAATATATGTACTGATGGGGTGAAGCTCATACGAAAGTAAATGTAATATGTCATCTGAAAAAAACACTTAAATTTCCCTTGATTTAAAATTCAATAATTTTTATAAGCAAAAATAGCACATTTTTTTAAATAGAATAATATACAGGGTGACAATTAATGAACTATATGAAATAAAACCGTCATAATTTCTGAACGGTTCGTGTGATGACGTCCAAAGTGCGTGGCTGGCCACAGGGCATGATGGGAATTCGTATGCGTATGTGCACGCTACGTGTTGATGTCAGCCATTTACAAGTGAAAATGTCCTCGAGGAGTATTTTGGGGACTGCATTCTGGCTCTGGGGTACCCAGAGGCCACTGGAAGGGGGCTATGTTAAGGACAAGGTGTACAGAAATAACCCCAAAACCATTGCCGATGAGAAAACTGCCATTCAGGAGGTCATCGATGTTTCGACACTTCAGCGGGTCATGCAGAATTTTGCTGTTCGTCTGCCCCACATCATCGCCAGAGATGGCAGACATATCGAACATGTCATAACCTAAATCCGAATGTCTGTAGTGCCGCTTACATATGCAATACAATTTGTGTACTACGTGGTTTGTAACTAATTTCAGTTTTATTTCATATAGTTCATTAATTGTCACCCTGTACAAAATACTAATCATGTTAAACCATAAATAGTGTCATTTTCATTAAACTGTAAATAAATATGGCTGCTGATATTTGACTAACTATTATTAAAAACCATAAAATTCTGCTACAAGGACTGTAAAAATTATTAAGTTCAAATTATAAAGTACAACCAGAATTTATTATTTTCACTGCAAGAAGAGTTACTGAAATTATAATATTTTCATTAACACACTCAACAAACATTTTCATATTAGGTTCATAATGTTCAGTTCCAGAAACAGAGAAATGGATATTTGCATGTAATTTGTAATTTGCTTTAATCAAACTGTTCAAATATTTTACAGGGCCGTTTATCAGAGAAAGCCTTTCTATATATAAAAAAAATATGTCTATGTGTACGGTGCCAAAAAAAAAATATCGATTTAAATAAAAGATATCAAAAATTATAAATAAAAATCATTATTTTTATTCACCCAGCTGCTAAGAAGGGCAGGGGAGGGGATAAGTAAGTATTTGTATTTTCTTCTTTTGAATACATATATGTCAAAGAAAGATATGTTGTAATATGTGAAAATTCAGAGGTAGAGCATCGATTTGTATAATCATTAAGGTAAGTGTAGCCACAACCATTCTAAGTAATTACATAAATTTCCTGGAAGAATCTGACTGTACTTGAGGGACCCAAATTTGTTTCTTACCGACGCATACTTTACGATTTTGTTACGCTACTGCGGCAAATATTTAATATTACAACAACATTAAGACGTAACAACAAAATTAGATTCACAATTATTATTATCATCTAAGTCCTAAAATTCAAAGTTAACTGGTACAATTAATGTGCAACAAAGTCAAAATTGCTAATTAAAAAAAGTCAAATTAGCTGTATCAATTTATTACACCAAAGATTTCACAAGTGGCCACGGTGGCTCAGTTGGCAACGCATCTGACTACCATGCTAAAGGTCCCGGGTTCGATCTCCGGCCGATTCAAATCCGGGAACTTTTCTAACATTGGAAACGGCCCTGGCGCCTACCCAGCGTCGAATGACATGGGTACCTGGGGGAAACCCTGGGGGGTAAAGGCAATCAGGGACGTGATGCTGATCACATCACCCCCACACACGACCGGATCAAGAAAGTGTGGGGCGTTACCTCCACACCCCCCTATATGCATTCATGGCATGGTGCTAAGCACAGGGGAACACTATACCTTTTTTTGTTTCTTTAAAGATTTCACACTTATGGGGCAAATGACTATTGTTTTAAGATTTGTTGATGTTGAAACCGATTGTGTCGAAGAGCATGTAGGTAGATACTTTGGGCCCCTAGACAGGATTGTGGTTTAGTGCACACCCTTCCTCCCGCTCTATCAAGCACCGACATTTTATGTTCATCCTTCGATATTTTCTACTTAAGCCATGGTTTGTGACATTTACATCGTACAAACTTTGAAATGAGGAAATAAACAACGACTCATTAAATAATACCGTGCGTTCATTTCGATCTTCAGCTGAGAGATCCGGAGAAGCGTGGCGGGTGATACTGACGGAGATGCTGACATTTGCGAACTGTAATGCCCGCTTATTTTTATGGACTTAACTGCTTACTTACTGCTTAAAAACATACTATTACTACTACTTTGGTCAATGAAAATTCCAGCAGTGTGTTACTGTAGCTCTGCCAAGTTTAAATTTCTCTGACACGTACTATCAAATATAATTTTCGTCAGAAATTAATTATTATTATAGGGTATTATATAAATAAAATAATTTGCTGACATTTCCTTGATGACTGTATCGATTCACATTGATATTTCAAACTTAAAGAACGGATAGGGCCTTGCATTCTATCTCGCACAGGGCCTCGCGATATGTTGCTACGCCACTGTACCTAAGATTTTGTAACTTCTGAAATTAGTTTCATTATTATGTCAAACCAACTGCAACATATTTTCCAAATTTGTTTCGAAGGTCTTGAAATAGGTTTGTGTGTCTTGTTCATTTTATGACACTTTTCTGGTCTTGAAATCGTAAATCTTCTCGGTTTCATTTTTACGTTGCGTTTGTTTGTTGAAATGTGTAAACAACATTGCCTGCTATTTGCACCCGTATGAAGATACAAGCTAACAATTGTATCTGGAATCATATTACTATCAATGGGGTCTGTAGAACTAGATAACTAGCAACAACATGAGTGAACGACGATTTCTTGAAAGAGATGACAATATTCAAAAACCTTTCATAATGCAAATTCTGATTTCATGTTCCATTTTATGGACCATCGTGCCTTAGTGCTCAAGGAAAGGGGGGGGGAGTTTCACACCAAAGAGACAAGGTGCATGCAACATGCAGCAACCGACACTGGTTTGTTTGCTCAATTTGCATGATAATTGTATTAATCAGTTTATTAGTCACCTGAAAAAATGCAGCAAGAGACACTGTTACATGTAAATCGAGTTTTAAAATTTATGTAAGTTATTGAAACTCGAGACAGCACAGTGCATAAGAAACTGAGAAATAATATGCACTGACCTCAAACTGAATACGCTATACTTTCCAGCCTGGATAAAGCGAAGACATAAACACTAGAGAAATGGTTCTTAACCTTTGTCAAACTGTGTTCCAGTATTTTCTATTTTTTTCTTAAGTCAATGCCCTTAACCCAAGAATGTTCCTCGTAAATACCTTGCCAGTATTTAAGACGTTATGCATGAATTAATTGTAGCCATGAAATTCAATATAGATAAATATATTCTGGCATAATCAAAAAGAGTAAAAATATGTAGTTGGATTATGTGTCGGATTGTTGACAAATATAAAAATATGGATGACGAAGCGGTAACATCGTCTCCTTGTAATTAAGGGCATGCGAGACAGTCTCCGCCCGGCTTTTCCCTTTGAGTCCGTGTTGCCAACTTAGCTCTCTTGGAGCCAGATCTGGCTCTTTTGTGCACTTGTTTGCCTGTGAACTGGGGTGCCCGCCCACATGCCTCACTATGATACCATCACTGCACGTGATGTGATATTGTTATATTGGCTGTGTCACCCCATCCCCTCTTATATCACCAGCTACTTTTTTATAGCGCCGTGTTGACGTGAAATTGGCATAATATTGTTATCAGGGAATCCTTTATTTTCGATTTCGTACGACCATCAAATGGGTGATTCCGCCAGATCTAGATGGTGAAACCTAAGAATAAATTGTCATCAATTTAGAGTTAACAGTAATAGCAGCGTCCCACCCCTTTGACAACTAACATTACTCTAGGAAGCACTTCGTAAATCTAGCTCCTTGAAAGTAAGTTTTAAATCCATTTAAGGTGAAATTTAGCTCTTTTATGCACACCAGGTTTGGCAACACTGGCAAGAGGCAAGGAGAAATGCATTGGGCATATGGGAGTATTTTTTGATTTGTTATCTTGGGAAAATCAAACTTCCAATGGAATAGAAAATGATATCAACAGGAAGATGGCAGTTTGAAGAAGTGATTGCCCAGCAGAAAAGTCGAAACTCCCATTTGATTAGCCGTAACTTGATGTTGAATTTGATTCTCCATAAGGAATACATGGGATTCTGAAAATTCTTATTAGTCATATTTTTTACAGGTCGTATGTAACTTAATAATCAACTTTGAAAAACACTTCAACCTGCCACATGTGGAGAAATTCATACTCTCTTGTACCCCCTCGATTTTCTTCAGTAGTATTCCCATTCTGATGATATTCAAATAAATGGACACATGGTGCGTAACTGTATCTCCTCACCTTAAGTGATCCCTTGTTCGATACCTGGTGGAGGCACATAGCGGTGTGGGTCCCACTTTAAATGTAGGTCTAGTCCTGATTAGTCTATTTCAGCAATAAATGGACTTAAAAAATGAAAACTAACAACTCAAATATGATAATGGGAGTGTTTTATTTGTCAACCAATTTCATCAGAACCTCTGGCAGCTCAGTATAGTTATTATGAGGGCCCGGCGGTTGAGAAACAATGCAGTAGAGTACATTACCACATTGACTGATCTATTTTGGACTAAAGTACCTCCATATGCTGGCATTTTAAAATAAAACCAGTCACGCCCTAAATGGTCAAAACACTGCCTCTTTAAACGATGTTGAAGGCAAATTACAGCCAATAACTGCACCAAAAAACTTGATAAAGTGAAAAGAACGTTGTGTTTAAATCTTAAATCATTGTACATATCGATACTTTATTGTATCAATAAATTAGAGGTTGCAAGGCCTCCAGTTGGGCTCTCTAAAAATAGCTCATTAGGTCACTGTGCATACGCGAACAACAAACTGAGGCAACACGATGCATGGTATTGAGAAAACGGCACAGTCCAAGCGACATGAGACATGTGCAGCTTGTTGTGTCTCTTCGGTTCAAAAAGTTCAATTGATTACTGAGTGTTCGCTTGCAAGCAACATGTGTCTCTTGCAGCATGTTTCTTCGCTGTGAATTCTCCCTAGAGGATTAAACCAGACAACTATGATCTAAAGTGCAAAAAGAATGCAGAGAATTCTTAAACACACACAAGCAGGGATGGGTAACACCCTCCAATTGGTTCAGTAATGATAAAAAAATTGAGAGTAGAAATTAAACATATCATTAATTTTGTAAGCAGTTTATATTTACCCAAAGCAACTATTTCCTTCTTTAATTATGACATTTGAGTTGAGTGACAGCAATGCACAGACATTCCTTAGTTTCCGAAAAAGTAATTGGAAGAGCATTTCCTTCTGTAATATTTTTTGTCTCTTATCTAAAAAAAAATCATTTGCAGCAAAATTCATTTTCATTGTTTGGATTGGTAAATATTTCTTAGCAATGAGGTCAGTCTCTATGAGAAGCCAGCATGCTCAAGTAAAAAGCCCTTGCCCTTGGAACTAAAGGAATCCTTCCCCCTCACTTTCAGACTTGGCCACTTTGCCTGGGTTTTTCGAAGAAGCCCAACCCAGGTGGATTTTTTTTGCAGATAAAACTTTAAAAAAAAACAGGTAAAACTGGGTTTTATTGTTTTTTCAGGATATGGTTAAAAATATATATTTAAAAATGAAATATAATTTCTTCCTGGTAGTTCATATTTGTGCAGGTATGAATTACTCACTTTAGTAAACAATACGTATTTCATAAAATATAAAAAACAGTTTACTTACGTTATGTGAGTATGTTCTGTTTGTAAAAGCAACGTTTCGGGGGTCTACTGCTCCCACCTTCAGGCTTCTTCCTTGGCACGTATTATTGCTACATGCCGTGTCAATTTATGTTGAACAAGGAATAAGGAAAAGGTTTCAATTGGTAAATGAATAGTTAAAAACTTGCCCATGCCTCAATAAAACTTTCCATACCCATTTCATTCTTCCTAAAAACCTCCAAAAACGTACAAAGGTTGAAACTTAAAACTGTAAAAATGCACTCTCTTTGGTATAATCGCATGGGAATACGTCAGGTGGTTTCATCTGGTCACTGGATATAAGTACTTTAGCTTCAACAGCAAGATATACATACAAAAAGAAGGGTTAGACATTTCCACCGAGATTTGGAACCCTTTGCTTGCAAGAACCATGAGTGCGGACTCATTTTTCGATGCACAAAGCTACTTCTCTCTTCTCTGTAAAGCAAACAACTTAACTCTTGCATATAAGTGGGATTTCTGCATCTGTACAGTATTTCCAAGTGAAGTACTGTGACACTGACAACATGCAGATATACCATTATTTCTGACAAAAAAGGGAATGTTGGTATTAGAAATTCAATGCAAGAAATTTATGGAATTGCATTGTATAGGTACCTGTTTTAGCTAACCACACATTAAAACAGGAACACTCTAATAATAAAAGCTTCTGAAAGTTCATATACGAGGGGCATCCTGAAAAAAGCTCCAATGGCGCCTATACGTAGCACTAGTGGTCGGAGAGCGACATGTACATGCAGGCCGGAAAAAGTGACATGTAGCTGTAATCTGGTACAGTTGCAATGCAGCCGTTTTAGGACAGTTCTAGGTTAAAGATTGCAGTGCTCATACAGTCTCCCACTGACTGCGATGTAGCCTACGTGTAGTAATCAGATTTTTGCATGCTCAGAATTTGGCACAGAGCTACCATCAATTGTGTGAGGTGTGCAAACCGGACGTCGTGAGTGATAGTATGGTCAGACGATGGTGCAGATAATTCACGGAAGGCCAATTGAATGTGCACAATCCCAAACAGCTGAGTACATGCCGGCCCTTTGCATCACTTCAGGTGAGAGATCTTGGACCACTCCCTGTACAGCCCTGGCCTTGAATGTACCGACCTTCATCGCTTTGTTTAACTGAAGAGGTTTCTGGCAGGACAAGGATTTGACAGCTACACTGCAGTAGAGATAGTTCCAGTCTTTGTTGTCAGACACATATATGGGCATACAAAATTTAGTGCCATGCTACGACAAATGCCAGAACAATGATGGTGATTAGGCTGAAAATAAGGTTAGGACTCATTGTTACTAGTGCAATAAATTACAACTGATATTCTTGTTTATGCTTAATCGGTAGGGACCTTCATTTTTTGTTATTTTTAGCATTTTATTTCATAATATTGGACATTAACTTCACTCAGTGAGAGATTAATGACCATTTCTCAGGAGTTTAAACAGACAGGACAGAGAGTGGCGTTGACTTCATTGCAATACTAGTGTTGCAGTAAATTTGAGGTTGGGAGCATGCACTTGCCAATTTTTATAACGTTCACCAATGTTTCACTTTTTCGTGATAGTATTCAATATATATCCAGTTTGGTTGGATTCTTCTTGATATCTAAGAATAGTGCAATGTCATTGTAAACGTATGTTAACTTGTGCAAAACCAGTAATATGTCAGGATGATGAAAGAAAACCTTTGTAAGCACTGCTACATTAAATAAGGTGAAGTGAGCCAGAAGAGTAATAAAATTCCAGCAGCATATTTGCAGTCTAAAGCTCTTCTTGTTTATGCATGCAATTTTTGTTGGATGTTGCAGTCCGAAGACATCCAAAAAAAAAAATTAATTCCATACGATTGCCATGCATGCAATTTCTGTCACATGTTGTAGTGAGTTACTTTGTCGGGTGGCAATATTCAACAAAATATGTATGTATCAAGGAGTCTATTTGTTTCCATGTTCCTACAGTTTGTCCAACAAAATGCCTTGCTATGACATCCGACAACTATCGGACGGTGCCACCTGTGCCCATCCCCTCCATCTGTTGACAGTTCTGTCCCCTTACTACTCCCATACAGACAAGAAATAATGATAATTCAATGCATTTTCCACGTAATATTTAGAGGCTTAACACATTTTTCTGCCCCTCTGGAAATTTCTCTCTCTCTCTCTCTCCGGCACCGTGGTTGTGTTGTGCATAAAAGGGGCCTAAAAGGTGAGGCCGAAACTTAACAACAAGATTTCCTTGTTCCCGTGCAGAGTTCCACAATGATATCTTTTTAAAAATAAAAAAAATAAAAATTAAAAAAAATAAAAAGTCAATCAAGACAAAATTCCCTGACTTTTCCCGGTTTTCCAGGTCTGTCGCCACTTTGGTAATGCAATTTCAAATGTGTGTTGCTGGCTTATGTGACTGGACACCAGTTTGCAGAAGGCAGTTGAATTTTAAAATCTAGTTCCTTCAAAACTGTAGAGGGCGGAAAATTCCAGTTTACTGGTCTGTTTTCGAATCGCCTATATAAAGGGACCCAGTTGAGCAGCAGGGTTTCGCATTCCTACATTTTCTTGGTGAGAGTGGAGACCTTCAAAGGTTCTCCCAATGCCAGTGTGACTGGCTAGTCCTATGGCTAGCAGTCAACAATTATTTTATGGCAGTGCATAGATAGTCCATTCAATTTTAGATTCATTTGGCGACCAGCCAACGTTACATTTCTGGGGGATATTGCTAATTTTGTACACTATCCTTTGAGTCAATGAAAGGCAGAGAGTGCCTTCTAAATCAGAAACCAAGTGGATTAAGTAACACACTTATTTTGCAATATAACTCTACCTGTTGGTAACGAGCCAAGTACCTTGTTCCATGTACCATCCTTTAAAGCTGTAGATTCGACACTGTCAAGATGTCTTGCTTCTTCTTTAATCTGGGATTAAAGGGACAGGAGTAGTGGGCAAGGGAATCAAAACAGTTTTAATTCATTTCAATAATAATTTAGTAATTTGTTATATGAATAAAGTTTAGTATCTTCTTGCATGGCAATTTTTTATAAACAAAAAGGGGGGAAATTAGAGGTCCAATCATGCATCCAAGTGACAAGCTTGAATACATTTTGAACTAGTACTTCTCGTCTAGGCCAGTGAACAAACCATTTGCTTCTATATTTCAGATAAACTATATAATTGATGTTATTAAATAGGATCATGTCAATTTTTATGTTGGGGATATTCTTATGTAATTCTTTTGTATGTAATTATTACAGAATAAATCTTTTTATGTATATAGATATTCTTAAACTGAATGTCTGGGCTATCTCAGAAGGAACCGAGTTTCTCAACATCTATGGTGAAGAGTATAATATTTTTGGTGTGGTAGTTACTGTCTTTTTTTTATTTGATTTTTGTTAGCTTTTAAAAGTATAATGAAAGCAATTCACCCAGGAAGTAATGTAAACACATAACAGGTGGAGCTAAGGCAAAAAGAGCAAACACTTTGTGTAGAATAATATACAAAATACTAATCATGTTAAACCGTAAATAGTGTAATTCTCATTAAACTGTAAATAAAGATGGCAGCTGATATTTTGCAAACTATCATTAAGAAAATTGGCAAAATTCTGCTACAAAGGTTATATAAAATATTTCAAGTAACAATTATAGAGTACATCCAGAATGTTTTATTTTCATTGGAACAAAAGTTACTGAAATTATTATAGTTTCATTAACACACTCAACAAACATTTCCATAGTACATTCATATGTACAATATCAAAATCAGAAAAATGTACATATTTTTTATTTGCTTCAAGCAAACTGTTAAAATATTTTACAGGGAAGTTTACTAGGAAAAGCCTTATAAAAAAAACTTGTATGTAAATCAGGGTTGGCCCAGCCCATATTTCCCCACTTGGTTTTTTTTTTCAGAAAAAAAAACACCTTGAAAAAACCCAGTCAAAAAGTTCCTTTTTTTCCAGAAAATGTAAATTATTGCGTTAAATACTTGTGAGGTTGTGTGATTGTCAACAGTTTGAGAAAACTTGTAAAATAAAGGCTTAGCCAAGCTCATAATACTCAAAATAATTAATGTAGTTAGTACAAGTTAGTGGTTTTCTTCAGGATATTTTTCTCAAATAATGCTACAAATGGACTTTTAACAGAAATAATACGAACATATATCCAAGAAACAAATAAGAAAAAGTGCCCAAAAATTTTAGATAAAACGTTTGCATTGATTGACGCAGTATAGTTGAACAAAGCTTACAATTTTGAAATGTGGTAGCACATTAGTTATCAGTCACTTCCATCAGCCATAGTGGCACATCATAGTTTCACCTGTGACGATCAACTGATACAATGCATTTTTGCATGTATGAAACATTACAGGGAGAATTGAGTACATTTTATTGAAATATCGTGAAAGTAGAATAAAGTGTGCCACGGTGCCACTGGAAACTTTACCTTTTGTCTATAATTAAATTGGAAACTTTTAAAATAATTCTATTCATTTCTCAAAATATAGTACATGTGTAAATGTTTTTCATCTTCTGTTTTCTTTCCAGTGCCATTCACTGAGACATTGTCACCTCTCCCTCCAGTTCAGTGCATTGATTGAATGTAATGGGTTGCTTGCCTATGTAGGATAAATGTTATTTGTGGTTAAGAGTTCTGTACTCATGTACTCTCATAATCTACCACAATTTCATTTTTTTTTAGGAAAATAGGGTTTGAGAGGTACTCAAGTAAATACAGTGTATACATATACTTTCATATTTTGATCATTTTTGGCATTTTCAAACCTTTATGTAGGCTAAAGTTTTGAGCTTTGTGTATGAAACTTCAGAAGCATTATATTACTTGCACTTAATTTGACAATAAATTATCGTAATATAATGCATGATTTAGGAGGAGAATGGGTGGGGTGAATGGGCAAAGCAGGATAAGTCATCTATTTAGTGACCATGATAACCTGTTTCTGCAGCAGGAAAACTTGATAGACTGCAATGGTATTACATGTGAGTGAAATCGAACCATGTGTTGAAGATGGTGAATGAAAAATTGATTTTTCCCTCATGTTGCATGCTCCATACCATGCTCTTTTTTTTCGACGTATAAGGAACTAAACTCCATCATTGTAGAGAATTCTTCAGTCCACAATTTTGCAGTAACATTTTTGAAATTATGTTTCGTAGTTTAGGAGAGTAGTGGTGGTAAAATTGCAAATGTACATTTTGCCGAAAATTTAAAGCTTTTGAGGTGAAATTTTTAGAGTTACAATACAGGGTGGCAACTCTAGGACCTTGATAAAATTCAAGTATAATTCCCGGTTTTCAAGGTGAACTTTAAAAAAATTCAAGGGTACAAGCAGATGTGTTCTCCATTTCAGCCTTACATATTACCACTCTCACCCCCCCCCCCACACACAAATATATTAACAATATAAAGGGTCTGTGCAATTCCGGTTTATCCACAAATTCTAAATCAATTAAACGGAATATTGCCATTTCACATACTCAAACTCGAATTACATCTACAAACACAAGTCCCAAATGTTATGGGACATACTAATACTAATACAAAATCTACGAAAAATGTTATTTTTAAAATAACTTCAAAACTCAAATTTACCTAATTAACTTCAGGCTATCTTATCTTGAAATAGTCTTCCATCTGTCAGACAAATATTGCAAAGGACATTAACAAACTACATGGATTGAGAGATTTCGGTTTAATTTTCCACGCCGCTCTCTTTTCCTTTCCTACATCGATTAAAATAAAAGATAAACTGGGAAAAACTTGGGAAAAAAGTGGGAAATCGCATCGTTCCGCACATCAACCCTGTAAGAACATTATAAAGCATGGCACATTTCACAGTTTAACGTGGAAAACTGTGTTTGAATTATTGTGGCACTTACAGCGTTTACCAGTTTTAGTCTTCAATTCATGCATAATTATTGTAGCCAATATTCACGCATAATTCCCAGAATTCAAGGAATTCCCGGTAAGTAGCCACCCTACAATATAACTTGAAGGATTGGTGTCATATTGTATTTGAGAAAAATAGTCACTATGTTTAACCCATGTTCGGCGTAATATTACGCCATTGGTCACTATCGCCAACATCTGACTGAAGTAACCTGTGTTGAATGGAATAATGCATTTTTTGTTGGTGAAACATATGTTTTCCTATTGAAGAAACAACGACCCATTTTTTAGTCACGATTTGCAGTGCCGACAAAGAAGAAGAAGAAGAAAAAGAAGTAGTAGTAGTAGGAAAAAGTAGGAAAGTACTCTCTTTTTGTGTTATGCTGCCAAAGTGCAAACGTGAGTTCGTTTGTGAGCAGAGTTTAGTCAGTTGCTTTATGTACATATTTTTTGGTGTTGCGTTATTTGAACTGTTGGTGATTAATTTTTTGGTTTTTGAGTTTGTGAGTTTCTAATAGTATCTAATAGTATTGTCAAACAGGATTGCGAAATATTTTTCACCCTCATACCTATTCAAGATATTGCAATGAAACTTGGCGAATGCATTACGTATAGACCATAGTATTTTTCAAGGTAGATTATAATCAGGTACCTATATCCAGGGCCGGGCCAGAGGGACCCAAAGTTACCAAAAGGGATTTTTTGGAGGGAAATTTCCCGAATTATCCCCGATTTCCCTTTCCTCATACTTTACATACACATGTGCGTGGTACCATTTGAAACCTGTTCTATTCTGAAGAGAAAGATGTATGAACCATGATACTTGGATGAATTGTGCTGAAGCAGTAGCTACTTAAAAAGATTACTATGCAAACTCAGAAAAAAAATACACAGAACGGGAAAAAACATTTTGTCAGAAAATTTCACAGGGAAGGGGTTAAAGATGGTGAATGACAGACCAATTTACCATGCCTTACAAGAGCTTTAAATTATGCTAATTTTTTAGGTTACATTTTTGTAGATTAAGAAACCCAAGTCTCAGCAATGTTAGAACATCACTTGAGCTTCAAAGTTCTTTCAAAAAACTCTGTAATATAGTGTGAGATTTAGGAATGGTTGGGGCAAGTCACCAATTTTGAGACCAGCAAATTTGGTGTTTTTAAGCTGAAACTCACATTGCAACTACAGGGTGGCGCAAAATTGATTTTGATTTGATTTAGTTTATTTTACTTCGAGTTTTGTGCCTCTTGGCTAATTTGCGAAGATGGGGATGAGTGATGAAAGGATGAAATTGATGAATGGACATTCACAAACAACCAAGCCCGACCGGGATTCGAACCCGGGACCCTTGGCATCGCAGCGCGATGTGCTAACCACTCGGCCACAGGGTTGGGCAGGGTGGCGCAAAAGTCAGTGTACTTATACACAAATTCAAGTACTGTATACATACAAAATACAAGTAGATACACAAAATTCACAACAATCAACAACAGAATTGCAAATATGATGCAGTAAACTTGTATCATTGTTGATGACATGAAACTCATTGATAATTGAGTCTTTCAGTGCATCCAAATCTGCCAGTGATGATGAGTATACCATATCCTTAACAATTCCCCACAAAGCAAAATCGCATGGCGTCAAATCACAAAAATGCGCAGGCCAATCAATGGTATCATGGCATCCTATCCACTCTTCAAATGCAGGGTGGCTACTCTAAGACCATGATAAAATCCAAGTATAATTCCCGGTTTTCAAGGAGAACTTACCAAAAATTAATGGCTAAAAATTCAAGGGTACAGACAAATGTATATTCTATTTAATTCTTATTCTTACTTATTACCTTGTGTAATCATAAGCATATTATGGAAATGCTTATGATTACACAAAACAATATTTAAGAAAATTAAAGCACTCTGTCTGCAAGAACATGCACGTGAGCGAACAACAGACAATGTGTCCATGCTAATGCAGTCAAATTTCGGTCATAAAGGAACTCGTAGCTTATGAGCTCCAAAAATATTAGGTTTGGTGCCTTCCCATAACTTGCTATGTCTGCCAGATAGATTATTCTGCAGAGAACATTAATAAAGTATAGGGATTGAGATATTCCAGTTTTGTTTTTCACTGTAGCTTTATTTTCCTTTCCTGATAAAAATAAAAGCTAAACTGTAAAAACATGCCACAGGACATTTATAAATATGTATGTACTCAATGGTGTTTGGAATAATAAAACCTGCAATTTTTCACGTCTACGGAGAAAAATTCACGCAGAATTCACGTACAATTCCCGGAGCTAATAATTCATGCATAAATCATGGAATTCAAGGAATTCCCGGTGAGCAGCCACCCTGAAATGCATCATCTAAAAAAATCGAACATCACATCCATAATTTGGAGGAGCTCAGTCTTGCTGCAATACAAAACAGTGATCTGAATAAGTGGGGTTGTTTTCAAGTTCAACTAACACAACATCCTTCAGCATCTAGAGATAAAGATTCCACAGTAACATGTGCATCAAAGAAATAAGGTCCCATTACACCAAACGAAGAAATGCCCCACAAACAATCACTCCAGGCGTATTCAGCTCCTTTTCCATAATTGCATGTGAATTTGTATCAGACCAGTAGACACAATTATGACAATTCACAAGGCCGTTAAGTTTGAACTAGGCCTCATCTGTCCATAACACAGACTTCCAGAAATGTGGATCTGCTTCATGACGGATTAAAAACATCTCACAAAACTTAATTCTTCTATCGAAATCATCCTCATGTAGTGCAGTTTTCAACACATCACAGACCAGAACTTGCTTACAAACAACCACACTACAACAAGGCAGAGACTCAACTGTCGACAAAAGAATACTGAGTGCACTTTTGCCAGTGTCACATGACAATGTTACCAACCGTATACCTAAAAAATATTACTTAGCACAAGAAGCACAAACACTTTTGTAATACTATTATCAATGTGCTTTTTGGGTAAAATGACTTTTGTGCCACCCTGTAGATACACCCAGGGTAAGATTTTGTTTTGCATTTGCATTTGTTGAAAGCATCATAAATCTCAATCGTGACACGAGGCTCGAACTGGACTCAGCATGGCTAGCAATAGTTGACCAGGAGTGCGGACCTAGCAGACATGGCACCCGATTGGTCCACCATCTTCACTGGCAATCCCCCTCCACGAATGTATATACACACCAGGTTGATGCTCAGGACTACACTTCTACCCTGAAGATGAGAGTGACATTAGCTCTCAAAAGCTTGGAAAATTCAGTTTTCATTCATTTTGGACTAATATTATGTAAAAAAAAAAAAAAAGTATTTTGTGATTACACACATATAGTTTAATATTTTGATGTAATTCTTGAATATTTTAAAGCAAAATTCTCATAAATTGGTGCTGATAATTGGAGTGGAACACTCACCCACTAATATTAACCTTTTTCTGCCCAAGTGTCTCAAACGAGATACCCAAATGTAACCCTCACTGTCCCAAGCGTCTCGATCGAGACGCTGTGTCAAGGTCGTAGTTTTTACGTTATAACTTTTCTATTTTTGGCTAGAATTTCGATTTTTTTTATATTGTTCCTAACACATGTATTTAACAGAAATGTTTTTTTGCATTTTTTTTTGTCTTCATGAAAATGGAGGAGGGAAAGGGGACTTCTCTTTTTGCTTCTCTTTTCAAGGTCAAATCTTTGCCGACAAAGGCTTTGTTGTTCTAAAGCAATGCTTTTCATTCCCGCCTGTGAACTGCTTTCAAAGGAAGCTTGTTTATCAGTATCCGATGTCAAAATGAAAGTTTTCCGTGAGGGCGCAAGCAGGGGGAGGGGGAAGACTGGTTGCTGAATCTGCGTTGTGAGAATGGAATTTCGAAGCATGCTGAAGGAAACCTTTCTTTTTTTTAGCACAAGTGTCCACAAGTTGTCTAAAAATAGAATTTCAAGTAGCTGCAAGAATTGGTGCTCATTTTTCACTGCGTTCTAGCTTTTCGTCCGTGAATGTTGTGCGTAGGTGTTGCTTTGTGCCCAAGTGCGAGGACATTTTTTGGGTGAAGTGACAATTTTTTAAAATAATTTTTGGGGGTTTTCTCCCTTCCCCCTCCATATATACACCAAATTTGCATAAATTTTGCATTTCGTGCATTTTGACAATTTTTTTTCGGGGGGGGGGGGGCAGGGGGAAACACCTTTTTTTTTAAGAATAGTATTTTTGAGGGGATTTCCCCCTTTTCCCCCTCCATATGTATGCCGAATGTGCATAAATTATATATCGTCTAAATCTGTGATTCATTCTGCGTACAACAGTATATCTTTCATATCTCTAGGGCATTTAGTTTCTGAGCTATAGTCATTTCAAGGTACCGCTGCATTTTGAAGCTTGAATCAGTGGCATGCCGACCATTCCTTGGTTTGAGTTGGTGTTTTAAGTCCACTTTATGCACAGTAAGGCTAATCGAGACTGGACCTACAGTTTAAAGTGGGATCCGAACCACTTGTGCCTCCACCGGGTATCGAACCCGGGACCCCTTGATTACAAGGCAATGACGCTACCACTGCGCCATGGGGGAGGCCCACCCCGCCGACCATTCCTTTTGGGGGTACAACTCAAGTTACATTGGTCATATGATAATAATGCAAATATTTTTGTGTTCCTTACATGTCAGCGATCATTTCCATGTGCATGTCGACACTCTCATGTACTTTTTTTCTTGGGGGAGGATGGGGGAACCATTTTTTTTCCGAAATTTTGGAATTTTGAGAGTTAGCCCCCTCCCCCCCCCCCCCCCGCCACATACACTCCGAATTTGCATAAATTTCATATAATCTGAATCTCTGGTTCATTCCGCGTACAACGGTATATCACTCATCTCTCTAGGGCAATTAGTGTCCGATCAACACTCAGTTAATTGAAACTCTGCATTTTGCTCAATATCGGCTCGGGACAGAGAGGCTTACATGTGAAAAAGGCCTTGGGTCTCAAAAGGTTAATTAATATTTTGAACAACTTTTATTGTTACAATTTCAAAGCCTATGCATCGGTGGGAATCTGCAAGATTATCAGTATTGGTATGGGCTTTGGTTCTAAGTGATAGTGGCTCACCCTAGTATAAATACAGTGGAACCTCGATTTTATGTTCCCTGGTTTTACATTTTCCCGCATTATACATTCAATCTTCATGGTCCCAATAGAAGACTTTTTAAAATTTTCCTCAATTTCAAAATTTTCTCACATTTTAAGTTCAATGAAAGCGTATGACTGCACTGTGGCTGAAGTGTGATGCCACTGCTCACTCCCCACCCAGCTCCTCTTGAGTGAACATGTTTATATTGTACTCGGTGCTTAAGAATATTCCTGTAAATGGAGTGTGGCTTTAGAAATTTTAGTTTTGTTTTGTACAGTGACAGCTACTAAAAATATGAAATTCTATCTCTAGGGAATGGAGTTTGGTTTGAGTTGGTGTTTTAAGTCCACTTTATGCACAGTAAGGCTAATCGGGACTGGACCTAGTTTAAAGTGGGATCCAAACCATTTGTGCCTCCACTGGGTATCGAACCAGACCCCTTGATTACAAGGCAATGATGCTACCACTGCACCATGGGGGAGGCTTCTAGGGAATGGAATTAGGTCTGATATGTTAAGAATTATTTGTGAGCATCACATAAAATATGAACACTGTTAAACAAGTTGCTTTGTCCCAATCAAGTGCAAGTCAACAAGGGATGGTTTTGGGGTCCAATAAGGAAAAAAATTAGGGAAAGCTGAAACAAATTTTATTATCTTCATAAAAGGGTTCTTAACAACATACTAATTTTGCACCCCTCTACCACCCTGAATCTTAGAAAAATGGCGCCCAAAATCAGTTATTTGCAAATATCTCTCTTGGAAATCATTTTATAGCAAAAGAGTTTATGACAAAAAATAATCTACATAAAATTCTCTACAAAAAATATTCTGTGCATTTTTCTTCTAGGAAGCACCATTATGGCGCTACAGAATAGAGTATTTTCACCTTTTTTCCTGTTCCATTGTGAAAGAGCGAAACTCAAGAAAATGCTTTTGCATGGCAGCTTGAAGCCTATTTCTTATTAAAATGCCTATTATAAATGTTCTAAGGACTCTTCTTGAAAATGTATTCTCAAGTGGTAATATATGTATATTAATTAAAACATAATTTTGTAATATTTAACATAAAACAAAAGAACAATGTCTGTATTTCTGCTACTGTTAGAAACCAAAACATCGCTTGTCTTCTACCAGCAAGAATTCTTGTAAGTGAATGTGGATTAGATCATCAGAATTGACATGAGCTTGCAGATCGAAGCAAAAGCGACAGGTCACAATCTACACAGGGATTTCAAAGCTAAGTGATGACACAGCCCCCTTCAGTCTAAAACATTCACCGTGTATGCACGCACAACTGAGAGGTGCTACCAAGCACGGTATTGAGAACAAGGCCCAGTTGGAGTGACACATGCAGCTTGCCATGTCGCATCAGTTCGAAAAGTTGCATTTATTTCTTAAGATTGGTTTCCAAGAGACATGTGCAGCTTCCATCTGAAAGCTCCCTTTGTCTTCTATACTCTGTCCCAGGAATCTCTGGATTGAGCAAACTAAGACAAGGGTCTGCACAAGTAGTAACTCGAGAAGACAGTAACTCAACCAATGAATATGTGAGAGCGAACATAATTGCATGGTGGAGAGAAAAGACTGCAGCTACTAACCACTTTCAGGAGCATGTACTGCTTCGCCTGCACACAAGTTTTCTCCCCTTCTCTAATGTAACATGCAGCCTTGTTCCAGAGATTCCTGGGACACAGCATAGTAGAGGAAGGGAGCTTTCAGATCAAAGTGGCACGTGTCTCTTCTAAACCAACCTTAAGAAGTAAATGCAACAGTGTCAGATTTTGAACACGTTACTGAACACTTTAGCCCAATTTTTCTACAGCTACACATCCCCTTGCACAATCTTTAAGGCGTTTACAGGGTATAATGCAAAGAATCTGGCAGTGCAGCATCTTTGTCTCTCAGCGAGTGGTACAAAGAGGATCATTAAGAGAAGGCTTCTTGGTTGTCCACATCCCTACATCATCAGCTATAACTGGTACGGGGCAAGTTAGTACTTAAAAGTTTTCTCTGAATTGGTCTTGTGATTTTTTAGTAAAATAATGTATTAAATAAAAACTCTGGATCAACTGGATACAACACATCTGATTTTCACTTCAGAAGGACCGCTTCAGTGATTAACTCTCTTATTTTGTTCAAACTTGACATTTGCCAATTTTTTACGAACGATACTCAACATTGAAGACATTCCAACATCATAAGCATCAGAAGAATTGGTTTTCTTAATCCCTGTTACTTCCGTAATCATTGACTTTATGCTATCAAAATCAGGGAATGGTGGGTGAGATGAAAATCACTGACAAAAGATTGATTGAGTTTGAGTTTTAAGTCCACTTTACACACAGTAAGGCTAATCAGGACTGAACCTACAGTTTAAAGTGGGATCCGAACCAATATGTGCCTCCACCGGGTATCGAACCTGGGACCCCTTGATTACAAGGAGATGACGTTATCACTGTGTCATCGGGGAGGCCTCACTGACAAAAGAACTGAAAGTCTTGCTTATCCCTTGATATAAGAGACTTTCGTGCATCCACATGCTGCTAATCTATTTTATCTGGAAACTAATGAGCATGCCAAAAGATCCACTTAGCATTGACTCTGGTCACTCATCTGCCATCCCCCACAACTCTTATTGGAGCGCCGGGTTTGATACCCGGTGGAGGCACATAGTGGTTTGGATCCCACTTTAAACTGTAGGTCCAGTCCCGATTACCTTACTGTGCATAAAGTGGACTCAAAACACCAACTCAACAACAACTCTTAATGGAGCACATCACGGCTCAGTTGTTATATCTGACCAGAACTTTTCTGATCATTTTATTATGGTTTGAATTGTTGTTTTAAGTTCGATTTATGCACAGTAAGATTAATCAGGACTGGACCTAGAGTTTAAAGTGGGATCCGGAACCACTTTGTTGATTACAATGAAACAACCTTTTTGGACAAAGTCAACATGCTCCTTTAGAGTTATCTTCTCTTTCTGACCAAACATATTATCTTCTGCACACAGCTGACATAAATAACTGCATGCAATGATAAAAGCAATTGAACTCATAAATGACATTCTGTAAGAAAGAACAAAAGAAAAATACTACAAAACATCATGGAAAAGACGTTTTCGTGAGTTCCGCACTTGCAAAAAAAAAATTAGCTCAGCTAGCACCCAACCGGCGCATCCTAGAAGAAAAATGCACAGAACATTTTTTGTAGAGAATTTTATGTAGATTTTTTTTGTGATAACCTCTTTTGCTATAAAATGCTTTCCAAGCGAGATATTTGCAAAAAACTGATTTTCGGCGCCATTTTTCCAAGATGGTGGCCAAATCCGGGGTGGTAGAGGGGTGCAAAATTAGTATGTTGTTAAGAACCCTTTTATGAAGTTAATAAAATTTGTTCCAGCTTTCCCTATTTTTTTTTTCCTTATTGGACCCCCTTATTGACTAGCCAATAAGAAAAGAAGTTACTAACACTGAAGGGAATGTCAGTATTGATTTTGGAGCAAAAGTAAATAAAAAGCCATGTATGGAAAAAAGATATGTGATGAATGCAGAGAAAAGTTAAGCAAATTATGTACTCATCTTTTCAAAATAAAGGGAATGCATTTAGTAACAGTGGCCATAGTAGGTCACATGTACAAAAATCAGTAACAAAAGATAATACTTCAGGGCAAATTAATGTGTCACTTGCAGGAATAGGAAAATAACCTCTAAAATGCCATGCCATTGCACCACACAATAAGTCTACATATGTGGAAAGAAATATTGAATAAGTAAAAGATAGTCTGTATATGTTTCTCATGAACAAGACTTCCAAAAACTGCCACATGATTTACATCAAAAGGCAAATGACATGGATAAACTTGTTGGTTTAATTAAAGCCAAACGTGACACTCACATCACTCGACAAGAAAAAATATAACTTCTAACTTTGGTTCCTTCTCTTGGAGTCTGTAAATGTTGTGGAAGAATTTTGTGTGAGCGAGTAAGCTGTCTGTCAAGCAAGAGAGCTTGTGAAAAAGAAAGGAATTTTTGTTATTCCTGACTTAAGGAAGGGTAAAAAGCTGAGTGAAAAAAATAACTGAATTTGTAAAAAAAACTTCTATCTTATGTATTCAGCATTTAAATGCATATCCTAACAACTTAAGTTCTGCATGCTATGAACAAAATGGTGTGCCTTAGCAGGTTCTTCTGGAACACGTTATCTCTCTGTCTCTGTGTGAACAATACTCCAGAATGTTGTTCTGTTACTTCATGTACAGCATATCGAAGACACTAAGTTTTTTTGAATCTGAATCAGTGGGTGTAATGGCCTGATTGATTTGACATGGAATCAGTCAATATTAACCACACAAACTATTAATTTAAACCTAAAAGTGTGTTCTAATTCAAATAAGTCAACCCTACACTTGAAGATGAATAAGTGAACAGTGAAGATAAAAACTTCATGTGGAATGAAGCTATTCAGCAAGTCTGAAGTCTTCTGACAACATTCAATTTTGTCAACTATGGATGTAATGGAAGTTTACAAGATCTGATGTTTTCTGTCAGAGCACAAACAATTAATCCGTATGTTAAAAGTAAAATCAACAATTAAAATATGATATGACTAGGTCCACAAAATATGGACAGCTCAAACTGATGGCCAGAAAGTCAAGATTAGCATAAAGACCTTTTGCTGTGGGCGGGATTTGCTGTACAATACAAATAATTGATAAAATGAATAAATATGCATTTCAATACAAAAATTGATTACTAAATTGCACATTATTTCAACTTTATCATATCCAACCTGATCATAATATTGCCAATTTAATGTCACTAATGGTCTTCTCTTTCTTATTTACTGCACTGTTAAATCAATTACATGAAACATAAGTTTTTACAAGTTAATTTAGTCAAATCAACACAAAATATACAAGCACTTCATATAATTTAGTACATACCTCTATCAATTCATTTGACATGATGTGAATTTATTGTACCCAGGATCTGAAATCAGAGAGAAATACAATATTCAGAATGTGGATATTACAACAGGAAATACATTTTAAAATTAAATAAACAAAAGAGAAGGTCACCTAAAACTACATCATTAACAAAGGATGGTTGCCAATTTGGAACTGTCTCCTTGCAACCAGTCAATCAGGGTGGCTACTCTAAAATCCAGTTTAAATTAAAATGTAACTACAGATTTTCAGGGCAAATTTCACCAAAATACAAGGCTAAAAATAATTGTTATAAAAAATTAATTAGACTTGCCATTTTACACTAAACCTGTATGGCCTGAGGAGAGGTTAGACAACAACTTTTAACAGTTGGCAACAATGTGCATTCACATGAGGGTGTCATATCAAGCACTCCTGCATCAGGAAGCTTGCTTGTGGCAACCAACGCTTTTACTGAAATGTGTATTTTTCTTTGCATGTCGTCATGTAATGAATCACGTGAAACATTAATGTCTAGAAGACAGAGCCTCACGTGCCATTAAAACCTCTCCAGGTGAGATCAAGTGCACCCTCTTCAACCTTGGCACAAAGTACAAAAAAAAATTGTAACTCGAATTGTCTGTCTGTTTCATTTTAAGCCCACTTTATGCACAGGAAGGCTAATCAGGACTGAACTTACAGTTCCGAACCACTTTGTGCCTCCACTGGGTTACATGGTGTCAATGTTACAACTACACCATCAGGGAGGCCCTAATTGTTAGATTACTAACTGTCAGAGAGAGATGAAATCAAGTTTGTTTCTTCGCACTGACGGGGCTTTTAGCAGAGGTGAAATTGTGCCTCACAAAAATGAGTGTCCTCACCTAGTGGTTGCATGACCTTGTATTTGGTGGTGGGCTTACAGGCTCTGATGATCCCCTAGGCTATACTGGTGGTACCTTAGCTACCAGTAGGGTCACCCATGCCGGGCTGGCTAGGAAGAAAGAACCAGACTAAGAAACAACCAACTGGTATACGGCTCCAAATGCGAAAGATGATGGATGGTCATCTCAACGGCTGAGGAGAGGAAGGAACCTAGAGCAGTAATACCTCTTTAAAAAAACCTTGGTCTATCTGGCTCCGGATGGTAGTACCTTGTAAGGGACCCTAGCCAGAGTTACAGTGAAGTTCTCAATGGCGGAAGTGACATAGAAGAAATTCTCTCAGCATAGATGATGGAAGAGGCAACTCAATCTCACTAGAGTTTAAAAGTGAGAATCTGCTGCTTTTCAGATGGAAGAGGGATCTTCAAAGGCTGGGGGGTGGAACCCTAAAAGAAAATCTGGCAAGACTAGAGGCCAAGAATAAGCAACCCCTCCATTAGGCTAGCCTATATTATTTTCAGTTCGAATGTGCAGTTCAAGGACATCCACCCTGCTCCGCGCTTCCCTCTTCCTCACTCCCACTCCTATACATTCCCCGTGCAGCACCCAATGAACAGGCAGAAGGCGTGTGTTGGTTGTGTTTGGAAGGGAACAGGTGACTGCCTGGGGGAGACAATGCCGTGACCTTGAAGCGCAGTTTGGAAATGAAAGCAGTATAGCATAGGGCCAATAACCCACCCAGAGTGAAACAACAAATATTCAGAGAAATCAAAGGAAAGAATATGGATGGATTCATTGGAGGCAACAATGGTAGGAAAGGACAACTACATTTGGAACATGGAATATTACTTCTTTAACAGGCAAAGAAACTGAAATTGTTGGAGAAATAGAAAAATATAAAATTAAGGCACTACGAATTAGTGAAACTGAGATGTCGCCGTCTTACCACGATTTATGTATGCCATCAACATTGTCACCCTTGCTACACCAAATAAAGTGACAGTCTTCATTACTTATGCACCAGCTAAACACACTCCAACAATCTGCCCTCATTGGAAATCCAATAGTTTTGTAGCTTTAACTTAGAACTGTTGCACATGAAAGTTCACACTGCAATGATTCAGGCACTATATGAAATGGACAAATATTGCGATAATGAATGCCCATCACAATGCATGATGGCTCAGTGCTGCCAACTAGCCTTAGCAGTGTGTTTTCAATAATCTGTCAACACATCGTATTTGAGAAACAAACATCATCATTCAGTCACACAGAAAATCAATTAAAAAAATTATTTTTCCAAATTTATGGTCTCATGTGCAACATTGAAATTGTTGAAAACATTCTCTCAAGCTATTGACCAGGTCATCATCATCCTTCGATGTTTCCTGCCTCTGGCTGGGTCCCCATAGAAGTCAAGCCTCTCCATTTTTTCCTGGTCTTCCACCACTCCTCTCTATCCACGGTGTTCCAATTTTGTCCTCTTCTCCTAACACTATCCACTATCTGCTTTTTCCACAGACATCTTGGTCTCCCCCTTGGCCTTATTCCCACTCCTTGTGCATTGTAAATTCTTACTGGTAGTCTTTCTGCATCCATCCTCATCATGTGTCCGAACCACCTCATCTGTGCCTGATCTATCCTGTCCTGAAGCTTCACCACACCCACTGTCTGTCGGATCTCCTCATTCCTTATTCTATCCCTTCTAAACTTGCAACAAAATTAGTTTGGTATTGACGCTTGTGAAGCACGTGGAGAAAGCGGGTCTACGTCACTGCGGGAGGGTGGAATGCTGGCATGCAAGCCAATCAAAATCTTCCCAGTGCTTCACCCAAGCCATGGTTACCTAGCAACATTTATCTCTGTGTTTGCCGCTTATCGGGCGATTCTTCCTGCGAATAGTTTTCATGTTGTTGGGAGAGGACGTGTTGTTTGTTGCCCTTGCTGTGATATTTTAACCAGTCAGTTTGTTTAGTGTTTATTGAATTTAGAGTATTCTTTGTTGTGTATATAGCATGTTGTTTTAGTGTTATTTTTTTGTACATAATTTTCTGTGTTCTGCTTGAGTGCGTCGCGTGCTTGTGTGAAGAATGTCAAGCACAGGAGACAATACTCGCGATGACAATGTACCAAAGAGGTCATGCACTAAAAGAAAAAGGAATTCCTCTCAAAGGACAAACGTGGGAGATGGTTTGTTCTGAGCGCAAATAATTTGAGCAAGAGAAAAACAATAGGGGTCCAATCATTTCTGTAAATAAAGTTCTGGACAGGACTGATGCTGCTGTCGGCATGTCTAAGAACACTATTGTTACCATAGGGAAAAAAAAGTATAATGTGGTAGAAATAAATAAATAAATAAATAAATAAATGCGAGGCTTCAAAACTGGGAACCCCAGGAAAGAAGAGGTATATCAGTAAACGCGTGACAAATTTAAACACCTTTCAGCATGATGCTATTA
Source organism: Lepisma saccharinum (assembly GCF_977018435.1). NCBI lineage: Eukaryota > Metazoa > Arthropoda > Insecta > Zygentoma > Lepismatidae > Lepisma > Lepisma saccharinum. The sequence continues at coordinate 90,783,255 of NC_139230.1, forward strand.
GTCGCATTATAGATGCAAATACTCTTATTATAGATGGAAAGGTCATTCCACTGTTGAGCAACTGCACATTTCTTTGAAAAATTCGGGACTTTTTCAAGGTGGGGAAACATCTTTAAGGACAGTTATAAAATCTCTGGGATTCTCATACAAAAAAAATAATGGACGCAAAATAAAGTAAAGTATGGAGGCATATGGGGATGTGGAGGTAGAGCTTCACACATTCTCGACCTCGACCTAGGCCATATTATGGAGGTGATGAGGTTCACCAACCACCTTTACCCCAGGTTTGCCCCAGGTACAGTAGAATAGGCAAGACAAGAAACTCCTCGCGGCCTCACGCCCAAGCTATACGTAAGGGAGGGATGCACGGAAGCAGGGTTGGCAGTGCACACGGGCCAAACTGTCTAGGCAGAACGAAACGAAAAGTAAGCAAGAAATTGAAGTTCATCAAAAAAATAGGTTTTTACAGTAAAAAAATACACAAGAAGCGAGATGTTAAGATAGTAAATTAAGATGGAGCATACCTGCACTATAAAGTTTAGTCGCTATCGGTTGTCTTCTATGCCACTCACTTCATCCTCGTTGATGGGACGATCTTCCAAGGAGGCATAGGCGCTGAATCCATGGGGCTTAGGGGGGCTCGAGCCCCCCCCCCCATGTTAATGATGTGGGGCAGAGCCCCCAAATAATTTTGCTTAAGAGGATCTAATGTATTATTTTTCTTCTCTTGTAAAGTTTACTCTGAATTGTGCCACATGAACTTAACTTTAAATACATATTTGAAATGTTCTAGGCCATCAACTTTGGGGGTCTGAGACCGCTAAACCATCAACTTTGGGGGGGGGGCTATGACCGGAGACAGCAAAACTGACTTATTACTATATACTAAGTATATAATTATTATTTACTATTATACATATATTAATCACAGACATAATGAATTTAGCCAACGACTTGTTAAAGACTGTTTGGGAATCCCCTAAAAGAATGCAAATATTTAGGAATATTATTGATGTGAATGAGAAGGCTGGCCATACTGGAGTGCGACCACTTTGCCCTCGTCGGTGGACGTTGAGAGCCTCCAGTATGCAACAGATCTTAAGGAACTATGAAAACCTTCTCAATTTTCTTGAGAAATTTTCTGAAGATTCTACTGACGCAGCATTAAAATTTGCTGGATACCTGGAGACAATGCTTCACTACAAGACATTTTTCTTTCTCTCCCTCTACTGCAATGTGATAGGTCCAATAGAAGAGGTAAACTGTAAGATTCAGTCTCCACACCTTGGTGATACAGAAGTGGAATCAAAACTAAATACTTGACTGACATCTTTCAAGAAAAGCGAATGTGTTTTGAGCAGTTCTGGCTGAAATGCATAGAGGGCAAACCGAGCCTCATTGATGAGCCAGAATTGTCCCGGCAACGTCACGTCCCTAAGAGACTTTAAAATCCTCATGCTGCCAAACATCACAAGTTCTACACTCCAAAATAGTATTATAAATCAATATACACCGACGTGTGACACAGCAAAATCATGTGTTAAACAAGGACATGGATCTACAGGACTACAAGAAATAACAGCCATAGAGAATGAATGAATCTCAACTGTGAACAGTTGCACAACAAACTTTCAGCAAACGCAAGAATTCTTTCGCCAAGATTTGGATGCCGATAGGCTATCCTTACACATGTCCATGCTTGGTGATATCGCCAAACAGAATAAAGTGGTTCTAACTGCCATGCGTGACATAAGGAAGTTTCTTTTGGAAGACAGTACCCTCCAGGAGCTTCTGCCTGAAGTTGCCAAATTCATGATGGTCCTCCGCACTCTGCCAGTGACGACAACCACAGCCGAAAGGTCATTCAGTGCTATTCGCCGACTAAAGACATATTTGAGATCTACAGTGAGGCAGAAGAGACTAAGCAGCTTAGCGGTACTCCACATACATCAAACTGTGCTTGATAATTTGAACCTGAGACAGCTCGTTAATGAGTTCTTAAAAAAATAACCCACTGCATAGAGCAACTTTGTTTTATTTTTAAATCATGTTCATATGTTTTTGTTGTGTATGTCACTTTATATCTTAGTGTACATACTATTTTTTCATTATTGCAAAATTAAATTTAAAAAGTAAAATATTGTAGCAAGAACAAAAAAGTAAAACTATTTCCCTGCGATTTGTGTTAGCATTTATGTAAATAATTAAATAAAACTGTTAAATATTGTAAATATTTGATATTTTATGGGTACATCAACACTAAGGTTATTTACAACCAATCACATGTCTGTTGCGGACATTAAAACACACCCATGCTCTCTCTGGGATTCGAACCCGAGACCTCTGGATCAAAACGAGTCGACAACCCAACACGCTTGACTACCGAGGCCGGCATAAAACTGTTTGGTTGGTCTCTTAATGTAAATAGATACTTTTCAATAAAAATGTTAATTGTTATCTAAAAAACAAATGAACAGACACAGAAGACATGAAGAGACTTTGAAACATTTTCTAACAGTTTTTCATGTTACATTTCATTTGCATGAGGAATATAATAGCTGCTTAAAAACTGCTATACGAAGACGTAATTTTTATTTTTAAAAAAGGGAGGGAGTGAGTCATTCATTTATTTCAGTGATCAGAGCCCCCCCAATAATTTTGGCAAGTCGGCGCCCCTGCAAGGAGCTATCATCTTCCAAGGTACTATCATCATCAGAATCACTGTCGTCGGCAATATTGATAATGAGTCTCTCTGTTGCACTATCGATTAACGGTTCTGCCTTGAGATATTCATCCTCAATTTTTTTAACGTGATTTGACACTTTTTCCCACGCTGAAAGTGGTAACGTGGCTACAAATTCTGTGCACAAATTAGTAGCCGATTCCACAGTAAACGTCACGTTCTTTTTCGAAATGTATCGTTTCATGTCTGCCCATATTAGTTCTATCGGGTTAAGATCTGGGTGGTATGGCGGTAAACGTACAACAGAATGACCATATTCTGCAAAGATGAAATCAATTTTGAACATCTTCAAACATGGTTTGTTAAGTTTCACCAACGAATACAATTCTGGTTTGAACATGTGGGCATCAAAGGGAATGTTGTTTTGAACTAGCCACTGAATCATGGTATCTTTTCGGGAGGATTTATTTGTACGTTATGGTATGAGGCGTTGTCAACAACAACCACACTGTTTGGTGTCAAATTTGGGATCAACTTCTCTCGTAGCCACTTCTCAAAATTTTGGGCATTCATATCATGGTGGTAATCGCCAGAAGACTTTCCAGATTTGAACATTAACAGTGCACCTGGAACAAAACCCTCTTGGCCGCCAGCATGTACAACAATTACACGTTGCCCTTTAGACACAGGTGCATTGACGCCAGCCGCATTTCCATCCACCCAAGCTTCTTTCTTTGTTGTCGAGCTGTGAAAATAAGTCTCGTCAACTTAAACAATGGGTCGCCCTTGTCGACAAAAGATTTTTATGCCTTTGAGGTACGATGCACGTAAACTTCTTATTTCGTCCTTTTCTATAAGCAGTTGTCTATTATTTTCTTTTTTCCACTTAAACCCTAGGTCACGTATTATCTTGCGCACACACCAGACACTGCCTTGGAACTCTATTCTTTGTTTCAAAACCCTTGGGATACCTTCTAACGTTGGCCTTTTCCCGTCCGTAAGGTGAAATTCGTGCAGAACATGCCTAACAACACACTTATCGAACTCATCTATATCACTCTTGATTTTTCGGCGAGGTCGTGTTTTATGGGGCGTACGAAAGTGCTTCTTCAACGTAGTGCATGCTTTACTTTCTATTACAATTCTTCTCACACTGCTGAAAGAAACACCACATGCGCGAGCCACCCTCCTTTGCAACTGTTTTTCGGACATACGAACTCCCACCTCGTCTTTCATAAATGCATTGACATTATATACAATTTCTCGCCCTTGGCTGTGGATTACTTTCCGTCCCCTGAGTTTATTTGCTTTCTCTGAACTGCTAGCTTCCATGATAGCAAGTAGACTGCACACAAAATCACACACAAAACAAACACACACTTTAAATAAAGACAAGGAAGTCGATGACATTGTTTCTTCGTGCTCGCACAGTATTTATGACGTTCGGCAACCCTGCCTGTGTACACGATAAGGGGAAGTTCGCGCATGCGCTAGCCACGTTTCCGACCCAGCACACGGGTGGGAGAGTTTCTTGTCTCACCTCTTCTACTGTACTCACTAGGGCTGAGTCGACTCTGGAACCACTCGGGATATTTGAAAAAGTTCCACAAACCACCGTGGGTCTCCCGTGTGAAAGTCAGATGCCCCACCAACTGGACTTTGTGCAATTCAGTTGTGGTATAATTTAAAGATGGGTAGACTTTAACGGTGACTTCGGAAAGTAATGGTTATTGCAGGTGTATATATTCAATATTTTCAGAATGGATTGAAAAGGTAATCTGTAAACAATGCTAGTTTCGTTAATTTGTTCATGTTGTAAAGGAAATGGAAATAAAGAGAGAAAACAATAACACATTTCATCAATGTTGTTGTTATCGTTGTTATCCCATTTTCCTTGAAAAACAATAACACATTTCATCATTGTTGTTCCTTTTCATAACACGTTTTCCTCGACACAGCGTCAGACGGCTGCAATGCATACCGTACTGTACCGCATGATATGGCAACACCGTGATGCATGTTCTTTTCTGTTATGACTCATAAAACTGACTGGAATACTTCACATATCTTATCTCTCATCAATCATTATGTTGTGTTAAGAAGCATGATTGAAATACATATTATTCTTCAAATACCTGTAAGGGGGATATCAGACCAAAACAAGTGGCAGCTGACAAGCGACAGCAAGGATTCACACCGAAGTGACAAACAATAAGCAGCATGGGCCCCGTAAGTCCATAAGCAAGCATTCGCCTTGCAAGCATGAACAACAGACCGAAGCTACATGATGCACTCTATTGAAAAAAGACCCAGTCTGAGAAACATGCAAGGGACAAGCAAAATGTGTCGCTTGTTGCATGTCAATTCAGTCTGAAAGCTCTACAAATTTTAATATCATACATTTATATATTAAGGTTGTTATATACAATGAGATATTTTTAATAAAATAAGTACCAATACATTGTTATTATAAGTGATAAGTAATACAAATATTCTGACTACCATGAGAGAGACCTGGGTTCGATCATCGGATAGGGAGAACTGGGACTTTTTCACTCTGTTCAAGCTGCTCCGGCGCCCACCCAGCATAGTATAAAGTGGGTACCCGGAGGATACTCTGGGGGGTAAATTTACTTCCTAGTTCTACAACAGTCAGCATTTCCACTAAGCGTCAAATAACAGGCATCATTTCATCCATTTTTGATCCATTAGGGTTTGTTAGTCCAATAGTCATCAAATACAAAATGTTTCTTCAACGTCTTTGGCAGAAAGAAGTTGAGTGGGATCAACAGCTGTCACCAGAATTAATTACTGAATGGCAGAAACTGCAAGTGCAACTTCCACTTATCAATGAAATAAACGTCGAAAGGTTTGTACTACAAGAAGGTAACGTGACACAAATACAATTGCATGGATTTTCAGATGCAAGTGAAAAAGCATATGGCGCATGCTTATATATTCGTTCCATCGATCAACAAGGTCAAGTTTCAGTAAAACTTTTTTGTTCAAAGTCGCACGTAGCTCCAATAAAGAAAGTAACATTACCCAGACTAGAACTTTGTGCAGCATTACTTTTAGCAGAACTCGTGCATAAGGCAATGCCCGCATTGCATTTGCAAATTGAAAGCACACATTTATGGACAGATTCTCAAATTGTTCTGTCCTGGATATCAGCCTCACCTGCAAAATGGAAATCATTTGTAGGAAAAAGAGTTTCTAGAATTCAGGATTTAACAGAAATCAGTAATTGGAGACATGTACCTTCAAACGATAATCCAGCTGATTTAATATCAAGAGGTGTTGATGCAAGCATCATGAAACAAACAGTGTCCAATATGGTGGCAAGGATCCGAATGGTTGAAAGAGAATTCAGCTTTGTGGCCTCATTCATCAATAAAGCTTGAAACTGAAGCGCCAGAAATGAGACGCATATCCACATTGTCATTGTTCATAAACAGCAAAGAGACTCACATCATTGACAATTTTTCAAAATTGTCTAAATTAATAAGAGTCGTGGCATATTGCGAACGGTTTATTTACAATCTCAAGAACTCTCATGAGAGACTGATTGGTCATCTCAAACACAATGAAGTGCAACGTGCATTACACACATGTATAAAAATTGCACAACAAGCATTCTATTCAAAGGAAATTGAAGAACTCAACTTGAACCATGAACTTTCAAATAAAAGTTCTTTGAAAACATTGTGTCCATTCTTAGACAAAGATCAGATGCTAAGAGTTGGAGGACGTCTGGATAACAGTCAATTATCATCATTTGACAGCAAGCATCAGATGATATTACCACCAAAAAGTAACCTTACAAAATTGATTGTTGAAGCAGAGCACAGAAAACTTCTACATGCAGGACCACAGCAATTATTAAGCTCTTTAAGAGACAAAAATTGGATTCCACGTGGCAAGCAAGTAGTTAAGAAAATACTACATAAATGCATAATCTGTTTTAAGCTAGAAAGCACAACTTTGTCGCAATTGATGGGACAATTACCTGCAGCTCGCATTCAACCATCAAGACCATTTACCAATGTGGCTGTAGATTACGCTGGTCCAATACATGTCAAAACAGGAACCGTAAGAAGCAAAACAGTTACCAAATGCTACGTCACCGTATTCATTTGTTTATCAACAAGAGCGATACATTTAGAAGCAGTCAGCAATCTCACCTCTGAGGCTCTTATTGCTACACTTAGACGTTTCACATCACGAAGAGGAAAGAGTAGTAATATATACAGTGACAATGGAACCAACTTTGTTGTGCGAATAAAGAGTTACAAGAACTTTTACGACTATTTCAATCAGAAACATTTAATAAGAAATTACAGGACTACTTATCACTAGAAGGTCTACAATGGCACTTTATGCCACCTGGATCACCACATTTTTCAGGACTCGCTGAGGCAGCAGTTAAATCGATGAAACATCATTTGATAAGAGTAGTAGGCAAGTCATCGATAACATTCAAAGAATTTACAACATTATTGTGTCAGGTAGAAGCATGTTTAAATTCAAGACCCATTTCTGCAATATCACAAGATCCAACCCCACTTACACCTGGTCATTTCCTCATAGGTCATCCTTTATCCTTGTTACCCGAGCCAGACATATCCGAATTACCAGTCAACAAACTGACAAGATGGCAGAGAATTCAGCAGTTTCACCAACAATTGTGGCATCGTTGCTCGAGAGAATATCTACATGGACTACAACAGAGATCCAAGTGGACTCGTCAGCAGAAGATTCAAGCAGGTACCGTTGTGATACTGAAGGATGAAAGACTTCCTCCCCTTGTTTGGAATCTCGGCATCATTGAAGCAGTATATCCTGGTAAGGATGGACTCGTTCGCGTCGTCGACGTCAAGACTAAAGGAGGTGTATACAGTAGACCAGTCGTCAAAATTGTACCACATCCCATCAAAGACGATTATAAACCATAGTTTAGTGTTTAGTGCAGTTTAGTGTCAATATAACAATTTGCAGTTATAAGGTGATTAAGTGTAATCACGTCAGAGAAGTACAGTATATTATTATTTTGCTCTATTGTACGACCAAGAGGGAGGTTTCAAAAGTGTACCTACGAATTGCCTGATAGCTGTAGCACTGTCATTGCAAAAAATACTCACTTGATGTTGAGTTATTGAGAAAATAAATATTTGACAAAGTAATGCAAAACAATAACAAATTAAATATTTCACTTGCATATGAGGGCAACATCATCACGGTACAAACTCATTACGATGTCGATTTCATCATCCCCCCCCCCCCCCCCGAATCTGAATCTAATGTACCAAGCTCCATCTCAATATCCCTTGATGATAAATTGGGTGTTCGATCTTGTACACCCAGCCACAAATATAACAGTAGGAAAAAAATTTGCACAGCCGAAAATAAGTTGGCAATGCTGCACACACAGAGACACTCGTGATAAGATGCTTGAGGAGTCTCAAGCAAAGTTTTCTCAATGCACAACTTCAGTACCGAAGGTCATGGCACACGTCGATTGGCAACTTTCGGGAGCATGTTGTCTGTCTACACATTTCTCACCAAATGCCTGTTTGAAAATGATTTTGTGTTCATGTTTTTTCTCCAACATAGTTCTGACAATGCAGTAATCTTACAATATTGTTTTGGTTCTTATTTTGTTTTGTTTTTACCATGACACAATTATAATTTATCGCAACTATGAGGATGGATGATAATTAGATTAAATTGATAAAGAAACACTACAGAGATAGCACTCCATGCCGAGACCAGGACTCGAACTCAGAAGCAAGCAGTAGCGTACCCAGGATTTCATCAAGGAGGTGTTATGTCTAAAGCTTTCTCCAAATTCACATTGTTTTATTATACCTAGTCTGGCCATAAATACTGTTACACACTATTTTGTGAATAAATTGAACATGGTTTCAGATTTTTAAATGTTCTTTTAGTATGTTACACTTACATATATTACACACAAATAGCACCAATCAGTTTTCAAAATGTACACTTTTCATTCGCAGACAGGCTCGAAGTCTCCCTGGCCAGGCATCTATTGCAGCACGCATGGTCTTGATGGGAAAGTCCGCTCCTGCTGCTATCAAGGAGCACTTTTAGCTTTCAATTGTAGGGTGCATCTTCTTGCAAACGGTCCCCTCTAGCTCTGGGCAAAGTTTGTAGTCCAAGGTACTGATATCATGGCTATCAGATGGCCAATTAAAAGTGGAGATGAAATCGAGTACACTGGTCTCCAGTCACCATCGCGTCATTCTTGCCTCATGAACTGGGGCAGAAAATTTCTTGAACATCCAGGATTCATTGTGAAACATTGTTTGATTCAACAGTGTCACGAGAGGGTCCAAGACACTTTCCACATGCACTTCGCATGGCTTGTAAGCCATTTTCTCAAAAATAAGGCCTGGTGGCATCTCTGATTTTTGGGAACTCTCTCACAAATTTCCTGAGAGTGTGAAGCATACACCCTTTCATTTTTGCGGTTAAAACTTTATTCAGTGCTGAACAATTTCTTATCAATGAAGAGAATCCTGTAATGCCCATCGGCAACGTACCACTGCAGGAGCCATATCAATTTCAGTTCCCTCTGCTTCTTCACTTGTGTAGTCAGCAAATTTCCAGTACTCCACCGGTAAGTTCCAATTCCAAGGTCTTCATTAAGTGCCCTGAACATTGATTGTTATGAAATGTTCAGCTCCTGTGCCATTATCGCTTGCTTCCGGATGGGATTTCGGCGGATGCGAGCCACCACTGCTTTAACATCCACAGCTGTTCATACGGTGTAAAGTCGACCAAGTCTTACCAACTCATGCTACCAGTATCAGTGAATCTCTGGATTGTCTGATACACAAACCTTTTGCTGATCTTTGGGATTTTTAGGGGCTTGAAAATCTCAGTGATTGACTTACCAACCATATGCAGAGCAATTACGGCTTCTCTATATTCATATTCGCCCCACTCCATGCTAAGCACAAGAAGATACATGCTTGTTCTTTCACAGCTGAACACACAATGGTCAGGATTGAACTTCAGCACAAGCATGGTTCGTAAGCCTGACTACCGGATGTACAGTCCAAGCCGAAAGTTTGTAACAGTATTTATGGCCAGACTAGGTACTTTAATTAAATAACAATAATCATAATTAATTAATAATACTTATAATTAACTAATTAGTTGAATTACTAATATTAATACTACTAATACCACTACTACTATTAAGTAGTAGAGATCTACATGAATATAGTACTTATGAATTACTTTCTAGTCATTCGATTTTGATAAATTCCAGGAGCACTTTTGTTTCTTTGATACAAAATAATTATCTAGTCAACGAGGTGAGACATTTTAAGTGAAGAAAATCCATAAAAACCAAGAAAAGATATTAAAATAAATTGAAATATTCAAAGTATGGAACTCATCCAAGGAGCTGTGATGGTTTGGTCGGTAGGGCATCTGACAACCACGTGGGAGATCAGGGTTTGATTCCCGGAATTGGTTGGAATTTTTCAGCTCTTGTCCCCGATAATTCACATCTGGAATGTCTCGCTGTTCTGTGTTCCAGAAAATATGGATGTGTCATTGTCTTCATTCCACTTCCATCTATCACATATTTAATCTTTATCATCGCGATTAACCAAGAGTGGTAGAACAGTGACTTGAAATAACAGTAAAAGAACCTTTGGTGTCGGCTTCCACATTTGAAGCATTATTGTTTCTTCAGTCAATAGCGACAATAGACTGTGACAGGCATATGAAATGCTTCTTACTTTATAAGCAATAGCAACACAAGAAGGGCGACAGATATTCCTCGCATTTCCCATATTCCCTTAAACTAATTTCCCATCTGTGGTGATAATTAATTCTATTTAGTGTATGAAATATGTTTGAAATCAATTTGTGCTAATCTATGCAGATGTAACTGACTAAAGAGAGCCTCCATGATGGCGCAGTCAAAACGTCGCCTTATTGCAATCAACAAGTTCTCGGTTCGATGACTAGTTGAGGCACATATTTGTTCGGACTCCACTTTAAACTGTAGTTCTCATTCAGATTTGCCTATCTGTGCACAAAGTGGAATTGAAAAAATTACTTCTTCAAAATTTGTGGCAGTTAGTTACTGAACGTAAGTTGCATTGTTGCAGGATCTGCAGATAATATATGTGTTGAAAGGAGCTTCTAATTTTCAAATACATTTAATTTTTTGGTATTTGGTGTCATTTTTCTGCCACTTTTGAGTAATCACGATGATGAAGAAGAGTGATGATATGATAGGTGGACAAACAAAAAACAATGCCCAGACCGGCAGTGCTCTGAAAATTGTCTTCAAAGCTAGGAGCCAGCTCTGAAAATCAGGCACCATGAAACCACCTACTAGCAATTGTGCATACTACAGTATGTTTCAAAAGTCACGCAATCCAAACCATAAGATACCATGAAAATCATAAGATATATTGACACTGGATTTTTTGCACTAAACTAATCCTGTAGGCTATCACTGGGCTCATAAATTTATGTTAGCATTTATCTAAATAAAAGCAATTACATTATTTTAAAAAACATTGTTAATTTGCTGAAAACATCTGAGAACTGATTTTCAACAATAAATACCAACTCTTAAACAATTTGTGGGATCATTTGTTGTTTGACTGGTTGTAAAACAGTTGCTTTGTGAGGTACAGAAAAAGCAGGGCATTTTTATTGGAAAACCTCTTGCACATCAGTGTAAGAATAAGTAGTAAAATACTCTTCAGCAATGCACATGCACTGCTCCAATGAATACGCCATGCTGAATAAATTTAAAAAACAGGCACAGTAGCTGTGAAAGTGAGCGAAGAGAATTCAATGTAACCAGGGGCAAGAGTCTCTCAAGAGTCCAATTTCGGCACAAAATCTTGATTTACGATTTTTCACGTAAATGTACAGCCAATATTTAGACACATCTTGCATGCGACTGTTGGCAATATTTTGACCTGCTAGTGTTGCCATATATGGAGATATGTCCCAAAAATTGGCACTTTTCACTCAACCCATAAAATCGCCTGTCAAAAATTCATCAAAAGTTGCACATGACCAACATTTATTTATTTACTCAGAGTTTCAGATACAGTCTTATTTTCCATTTTACACTGAAACAATATAAAGTAGAAACAAAGATAACAAAAGTTAAAAACAATAACATGATGGGATAGATTGTCGCAAATGACAGACTGACATGGCTTCAGTCATCAAATGTCTAATTATGATAATTTCTTACACATTTTTCTTACTCAGAAGTTGTGGAATTTCTGGAAAAATTTGAATGCTGCTTTCCGTTAGTTATTAATTTATATAATTTTCTGTACGGAGTGAACTGATAATTTTAAGCACTGAAAATATCTCAATGGATGAGACTTTATAATGCAGAAAACACGGTGTAAATATCTGTTACGGTTTTCATGATATACATTTCCAGAGTTTGGGTTGTGCAACTTTTGAAACACACTGTATAAGATGCTGAGCATCATGGTATTCAAAACATAGCTAAATCATTTGAGGAAGCAGGAAATGGGGTGTTGGGGGGACAAGGGTAAAAATTGTTATGGACTCTATGGAATGTTCACAACGTTGATAAAAGAAAAAATCATTTGCTAACTTACGCTATACTGCAATTTGAACTGAAATCTTAAGTCGCCATGGCGACCGGGATTTTTTGAGCCCTGCAGACCGGTATTCAAACCTGGAATCTCTGTTGTCGCTGTGCTAACCACACCTCCAAATTTTCACATACAGTAGAAACTTGAACATCTTCCTTACATATTTGGTTTACCTAACGCATCTCCTATCGCGAATATTACCTCTTCATTTCAAGTTTAGCTTATTTACAGCTGCTGCTGGGTAGTGAATGAGTATTGTATGTATATTTTAATTTCCTGTTGAGAGGCACAAAATCAATCATCCAGATTTAACATTTTAAAAATTTAGGTCCAGTGTAGTTTAATTATTATGAATTCGCGTAAATCAGGAAACATTTTGCGCTGTTTCGAGATTATCAATTAGGATAGAATTTAGATATAATGAAAAAATGAAACTTGTATGTCACAATTGCCATATCCAGCTGATCTCCATACATATAATAAAAATAGTGTTTTGCTCGTCACACTTCAATTGTAAGCTATGATTGTTTCTCGGTTATGAACGAGATGTGCCTCCCCCTACTGCCCATCAAACAGAAAGAGGATTGTCCCCAAATAACTAATTTTCGATCTAATACCACTCATAAATAAAGTGTCAACAACACAGCTGTTACGCATGTAGATAAGATAAAATATTCCTTAGCAATTACAAATAATTATAAGCTAACTCACGGCTGAGAGTTAGAACGATGTGACTAAACTTCCCCGCTCTTGCTTCAGAGTTTGAGTCCTGGTCTCAGCATGGAGTTTTATCTCTGTAGTTTCTCTTTATCAATTTAATCTAATTATCATCCATCTTCATAGTTGCGATAAATTGTAATCATGTCTTGGTACAAGCAAAGCAAAACAAGACCAAAAAAAATTGTAACATTACTGCAATGTCAGAACTACGTTGGAAAAAATAAACGTGAACACAAAATCATTTTCAAACAGGCATTTGGGGAGAACTGTGTACACAGACAACATGCTATCGAAAGTTGCCAATTGACATGTAGCATGACCTTCGGTACTGAAGTTGAGCACTGAGAAAACATTGCTTGAGGCTCCTCATGCATCTTATCACGAATGCCTCGGTGTGCGTAGCATTGCCAACTTATTTTCGGCTGTGCAATTTTTTTTCCTACCATTATATTTGCGCCCGGGTGTACACCTTACTTCTCTTGGAGGAGAGTATGCAACCGATCTAGCACTATCACTACTTGTAGTACAAGGATTGCTGTCGTAAATACCAGGTCGATGCACTTCTTTATTTCCTTCAAGTTGTTTGTTACCTGGTGTCCTACTAAGATTGATGTAACACCTTTACTCAGCAATACTTGGAGTTCCTAGCTGTGATAGTTAGGAATCGAGAGTAATTACCTTTAGTGTTCTTAATAAAATGAATGATATTGTATAGAAATTATACAGTATGCCACTTTGAATTTGAATTCAAAATTTTGAGTGTGTCAGCACGTACGCTATATTGCACCCATCACTTTATATGGGGTCCAGCTACTTACCAGAACTAAAATAATATAACTGTAATGTCGTGTCGTAACTAAAATATTCTGACCTGTTAAGAGGCACTCAGCACACAAGGACAAAACACAGAATTATACTGGCAATAGGGCCAGTCGCCAGAGCCTGGTTCATCTGCATAATGCAGTCCAGGGTGTACTATGTGGAAGGTCACACCTTATACCCTGTAGTATGCCACTGATATAACACGAAACACAGAAATCGATTAATGAATCTCATGCATATCTGACTTGAAAGAAAACAACAGTGGAGCGGTAACTTCATCTGAAGCAGTAGCGGTTGCTGCCCATTCGCACACCCAATAAATGTGCAATGCACAATTTCTTCAAAACATCAAAAACCATTCCTGGGCCACATAACCTTTGATTTACTTCATTATGTCAGAGTTTCTATCAGTTTCTCACGCGTCAAATGAGGTTCCCATGAACAAAATTGCAAAGTGAACACCTCTGTGGTGCTGTTTTCAATGGTGAGTAGAGAAAGATGAAAGACTCTTATGGCAGGGATCAGTGGGCTTTTGGACAAAGAATTGAGATATAGCTCATCATCATGTAGTGTTGCAATCTCTCCATTCCTTACCGTGTGACAAAGACGGGAGCAAGCCATACGTCATTGCAAATTGAGGGATTTTTTTTAGAAACTGAAATTTTGATATATCTCACCTAACATTGTTCTGAGCATAGCATAGAAATCCGAATGAGGAAATGGTAGGAAAGGGGAAACAGCTGATCCCAAAATCGGAACTGTAAACAAAATGTTGCATTGCAACAATGAGCTGCCTTAGCTAAGTATAAAGAAACAAAGAATGTATTTGTCAACAAGTTCTGGGTGGATCTGCCAGGGAAGAAGAATGTTTTCAAACAAGAACAAAAAAACTGCAGAAGAAACAGAAGTTTGATATTTTGTAGTCAACTGTGGAAAAAGAGCAGATATATTATTGTTTCCATCTGTTTTAGTTTTTTTTTTGAGGGTGGGATCAACAGGTTGCAAATAGAATGGAGCTTTGATATATGCTCATACATGGCATGTAGTGACAAGTGTATTCAACAATGCAATGCCAGATGGAATGAGTGGAATACATTGATACAGGTGCCGGAAAAATACTTTAAAAATGGCAGCGGTTTGAATTAAAACCATTCATAATGTCATAGCAATTGGTGTCATTTAGACGCTCTCACTTGCATTTGAAAGTTCAATGAAAATTTTAAATAATCAGAGTATAATCTTGTATTTTTGTCATAGAACAGTCAATCCAATCTTTTATTCAGTGCATATGAGAATCTGTAACTTATACAATGTGTCACTGATTTGAGATAATTTGTGCAAAGGTTCTGGCAAGAACTAGTTGTATTTGATTAGGATTTCGAGGATCCTCTAGACAATGACTAAATTGAATAAGTATATTAAAAATGGTAATTAACTGAAGTGTATGGTGAAATCTTTATGGCATTAAACTTGGGTTTCTGATGGACATATTTGTATTGAAGTAATACAATATACATTATTAAAAACAGGTTATTACACACAATACAGGCAATATTATTATCCTTTACAAACCAAACAGTTTATTGGTATAGCATTGTGAGAGATTTTGTCAGGTCGTCGAATGCTGAATTTTCTACAGGTTATGAAAGAGACCAAACAACTCATCTTGTCTCGTGATCAAATAAATAAACCACGGGGTCATTTCAAATTTGTAATAAACCTTATTTTTAAAAATTTTCATGAAATATAACTCTGCTATCATCTCATTATCAGTAAAAGGTGTGTCATAACTTGGATTTCCAATACAACTAGGAGAAACAGGTGGGAATAATTAGGTGGGGTAACAACACTTCTGGATGCGAGGCTGAGGTGCACACTCATAGACCAAGACCACCAGTCACCACTGGTCTTTTCAGTTCCGTGACCTCGAACAAAGGGCAACAATGGCTGCTGGCTACTTTGTTGGCAGGCTGTCAAAATTGCACCGCTTCACATCCTCGCCACCCCACACACCGCAGTTTAGTCCCTTCAATCTCTATTCTCAATTGGCCAACAATTAGTGGCTGCGAAAACATTACTTCTTTAGCTTCTCAGTAGTAATAATAGAAAAGTGACTTTCTCTTCCACTCAATGCAAAAATATTTTTTTACATTATATCTACAAACAAAAAACTAGCAGGGTCCGTAATTTTCACCACAAAAGTGATTCAATGGATGATATTCAATGTGACGTCAGCAGCGGAGAGCATGATGGGAAATCTGGCCAAACTGCATGTGCTCCGGCACTCAGTCCGGCAAGCGTGAAGCAAAGCAAATGCTGTGTGCATGAAAATGACCCAATGTTTAACATTTTTAATTGTATTTATTGTATATTTTCAAATGAAGTTTCCTTTTGGTGAATTAATGTGTTGTGTATGTGTGTGTGTGTGCACCATTGTTTATGCATTAATTGTGAGAGAACATCATACCTTTATACAGTTTCGTCAGTGGTTAAGATGGAGTGATTTTTCCAATCTGGGGTGAGATATGAATCATATTTTAAAGGCAAGTACCCTGTTTATGGCTAGTGATATATGACTTTTGTGTTACTCTTTACATCTGCATGCTTTGCAACCCGTGTGGTTGCTGTACGATCTCTAATAACGTTCACAGAAAATTTGAAATACTGCGTATCAATCAGCGGGTGCATTCGAAGTATGCATATTGCGTATACTTGTATATACTTTTCAGCATATTGTCTATGCCTGTCTCCATACACATACGAAAAGTGAAAGTGATACCATAGAATAGTAAGGTTAGGTTATGGTAATACGTTACGGCCTTAATAAATATAGTAAACAATTTTGTACTTCGGAATATTTCTATAAAATATCATTTTCACAAGACAAAGTTTGTTTTAATTCAATTTTTAAAAAAAATATATTTTTAATTTTCTTCAAAAATTTCCTCCAGCAGGAATCGAATTTCGGATCCTTCGATTACAAGGGGATAGCATTAGCCACTGCACTACCGGCTAGGTCCGATTGATTCCAAGAGAAGTAAGCTCCATGGTCCTGTATTTTTTTCGTATGTTACATAGCTTTATACAATGTTGTTTTGTGGCAAATAGCAGCTCTTTAGATACTCTGGTCATTGTTAAAGTCTATGTTTGGTATATAATCTAATTTGAAAGTCTATATTTGATTTATAATCGTTATATTTGTACCTTGAATCACTGCCACAAAAGCTGTGAGCGCAATGCTTATCGAACGTGTTTTCAACACGCTCCATCTGTGCTGTGAAACGTTTGCCGGAATCATGGCCGCGGGTGTGCTTTCGCGCAATGAAATGTGGGGGAAGTTGTTCACTGAATATCATCCATTTCTCTGACTTTTCCACATTTTTGAGTGATTGTACACTATTATCTTACTTTTCCTAGCTTTCAGTGGTTTCCCATCTGTAGAAACCCCAAATATGTGCTTGTAGACATGGTATAGAATTTAATTCATGTAGGAAAAATGAAGTGCATCATCTTGACATTGTAATTATAAAATCACAGCTTGAGCACTGACACCAAATAAGAATTTTAAAGTCTTAGAAATTTTAACCTGTTTGTTCCTGTCTTTTTTTTGGTGCTACAAATTAATAAGATGAAAATTAGTCTATGTAAACAACACTCGACAATACGCAAGATATGTAATGACTGTAAACATAGTAAAAAAATACTACTGACAACTGTATCATCACCAATTTCTCACAAAATACGAATATCTGTGCCACAAGTCAGCAGCATGTAATTTATAACTCTCACATGAAGAATTAAACTCAAATATTATCATGAAGATACAATCAAATTCCACAGAAGAGAAATTTCCATTGAAAGCCACAGTTGCAAATATTTATAGGTGGTGTGCATATGCTAAAACTCACCTCAGCCAAAGCTCTGATTGTCTAATTCTAAACCAATTATGGTGCACATGCATTTTTTGTGTGGTTCAATGTCTGTATCTGTTAACATTGCAAGGCCAAATTACTGGCACGTGAATGACTGAATGCAAGTCATTCAAGAAGTGGGAACATATATATCATGAGGGCCTTAGAGTTATTCACTGGGTAAGCTTCAACTCCATGAAGGATGATTATTACTGTAAAGCATGTGATGCAGAATTCAATCAGTTTACTCTCAAATCATACTTGGATAATAATTATAACCCCAAAATTGATCATATTTTATCTGATTTGCATTGAGGTTGAGCCAACATGAGAAGGGATCGCAGGAAAATTTACATCAGAATAATCAGAATTTGGAAAGAAAGTTACAAGACAGACTTCATTGAAACTGAATTACTGCAAGAAAGATTGCAGACAAACTTTGAAGATTGGGAAACAAAATTAGGGTATGATTTTACAATACCGGACATTTTCCCAATTTCTTTCATATTTTGCATACTGAATAATTTAGGGCTCCTAATCACAAATCTGCAGTGAACATTTGGCGCTCACGTGTGAAACTTGCAAAATAATGTGAAGAAGGTTGTGATTTTAGAATACAAAAAAAGGTATAATTTCGTTAATAATTCTAATACTAATTATGTAGTCCTGGTGACGTATCTGCAGTTAAGATTTGGTGGTCATGTGTAGAAATTGTAAATTAACATGTAGAAGATATAAAATAATGTTGTGAATTACCACGATGATTCTCAATACATAAACAACGATTGGAAACCATGTTTTCTCATACGAACAAGTTACGTTTGCAACTCGTTACTTTGTCTACAGCGTTGCCACACTGTTGCGTGGGTAGTTCGAGAGCATTCAGCACGGAAGAATGGCAGAACAGAAATATGTTAATGTGATACAGTTATTTAAGTGGAGTGTGGAGGAAGTTTGGCAAGGGTGTAGGGAGCATTCAGTTGTTCATGTGAGGAAGATGGCATCTTTGAAGGGAGGAGATAATGTCCAGTTTTTTGTAAGCTTTGTGGCTGCGGTGGCTCAGTCGGTAACGCGTCTGACTACCATGCTCAAGGTCCCGGGTTCGATCCCCGGCCGGTTCAAATCCAGGAACTTTTCTAACGTTGGAAGCGGCCCCTACTCACGACCGGATCAAGAAAGTGTGGGGCGTTACCCCCACACCCCCTATACGCCTTCATGGTGTGGTGCTAAGCACAGGGGAACACTTTACCTTTTACCTTTTGCTTTGAAAAAGGCATTTTTTAGTCAGTATCGGTTGGGTAAATATTAAATATTCGTTCATGTTTCGCATACTCACTAATTTAGGACACTTGACCACGATTCTGTGGTTAAAATTTGTCACCCAAGTGCTACGAAACTGACATTTTTTGATGGTGCCTGGTCTCAATTAGCCTTAAACCCTTCGAACGATGCACGGGTAGCCCCACGAACCATGCACGCGTAGCCCCACAAACCATTCACGGATAGCCCCACGAACCACGCACGGTAAGGTTAGGTCAGGTTAGGCAAACATAGTTAAAATTTGGGGTCGTAGTAATATATGAGGTACATATATTTCGTTCTTTAAGTACTCGAAACACAAAATCTTGCGATAAATAATGAGCAAAAGAAAATATTTTGTTATCCGAACAAGTGTTCTCGGGTTAGCAACCAAGTTTAGTCGATGTTGGCTTCCAATGTTTCGAGCACATACATTGCTCATCATCAGGGAATATAGAAATCGAGACCAGTGTAGGGTTAAATATATGACTATTATGGGGCGGAGTTGACTTACCTGTCTGGTATCCTGAGAACACTTGTTTGAATCACATTGCCAGGAAAGCTACAATTCCCATATTTCATTATCGTTAAGCTGTTATGCCAACATGAAACTTCAATAAGAATTCTACAAATATGAATAGTACTCAGGTAAAATGGTAACGGTTCCGATTGTTTTATGATTTCTCCTAGCACAAAGACTAATTATCGTAGAATTTTGGAAATCATTGTCACACGAAATTTGAACCTTCCTCAAAGTAATGAGCACTGTTTGGACTCGATAAAGTTATTTATGTTGAAAAAAAAAAACTTGAAAATTACCTTACGCACGTCTCATGGACAAGAGAGTCGACAAGCGACAGTAAATATCGTAGAAGCGTGGGAATGAATATAATATAGTGAATATGAATATAGTAAATCGGGACATTAGCAGATTTCATTTAGGGACTTTATTTTAATGCTAAGGGAACCTAACCACGAAAGCATATATTGAACAAAACCTTAAGTAATCGCTAAAACTCCACAGTATGTGTTAACAGACGTACATCGAAATCGAAGCATGTAAAAATTGCATTCGTAGCATGATGAAATCGCAATAAAACAAAAGGATCTTGGGCCGAAAATCGGAGATGGGTCTGGTAATCTTAAGTCATACCCAAAGTTTATTGAATACTGATGTTGTTTTGTGCTGTTACTGGTTACTAGTGAAAAGTCGAATATAGTCATATGTGACATTTGTCGATTTCTTTACTTTGGACACATTTATTTATTTTTACAGAAGATACTACTTACCGTAATAAGTTCCTGTAGCATTGTCGAACATCGGGAAGGTGTTTTGTGTGATGTGGGAATGTTTCATAGTTGAAATTCATGTTGTTCGTTGAAAATTAATTTTCCGACGGAGAATAGTGTCTGGCGCGTACACCATCATGCGTCGTGATTGTATTTTGTTCATGTTCATTGGGTATCCAGTGTTTTGAACTGTCTGAAGTTTGTACCGGGTGCGGAGGATCCAGTGGATTTTCTAATTGAACACGGGGTCATGAAGAAAGGAAACCATTGGCGCTAGCCCCACGAACCATTGGCAGGTGGATAGGTTAGTTCTGTTAGGTTAGGAAACATAGTTAAAATTTGGTGTCGTGTTAGTATCAGGATCTAGAAATTGGAAATAATTGTGAACCATTGGCGCTAGCCCCACGAACCATTGGCACGTGGTTAGGTTAGTTCTGTTAGGTTAGGAAACATAGTTAAAATTTTGTGTCGTGTTAGTATCAGGATCTAGAAATTTAAAATAATTGCGAACCATTGGCACGTGGTTAGGTTAGTTCTGTTAGGTTAGGAAACATAGTTAAATTTGGTGTCGTGTTAGTATCAGGATCTAATTTCATCAAAACAACGGTGATACACCTTCAGGAATGTTCCATGAAGCAGATACGTAAGTACGAATGTCCAAAATTGACGAAACGAAAAAATTAGAGGTGTCCGAAGGATAGTAAATTTTTACCAGGGGGGCAGATGTACCATTAATAACAAACTTAATTCCAAAATTATGATTCCACTTAAAGAAATCTGACTAATATTACACATAACCAACGTCTATCATTCGGTGCCCACTGACATCAATACAATTTCGTGAAATTGTTCCGCAGCTACTTTATTTCTTGATAAGTATTTTGATTAACTAAACTTACTTGTGTATGCAAAATAAAACTCGCTGTTTGATGTAACAACTAGAACTGATTACATACACTGCACATATTCATACTGAAATGGAACAAAATAACAACGCCACTTTGTAACTATCAGTGGCAGACATAGCAAATTATTCATAAACCGGTAAAAAGATATGAACGTACATAAAATTACATAAATTTAGATTACAAATAGCCAGAAAATAGCATTTACCTCACATTTACTGTCACTTCGGCACTAACTTCTGCAGTTTTCCAGCAGTTCGTTTGTAATATTGGTATAACAAACTTTCAACCAATCACATTCACCCATTCAGGGTTGCCAAACTTTCGAACAGGAAAATTCGGAAGTAGTATTTAGTGTAAAGCCAAGTTGGATGAAAAATGACTGTTTCAGGAAAATGTGAGAGATTTATTAGGTTCCAGTTTCGTATCCATAACTCTCTTCTGTTACTTAATTCAAGTGCTTGAATACACCTATGTATCCGCAGGAGCCGTGCGAGAAGGGAAGGTTGAATGCGCATAGAGTCCATTAGTGGTGACGTCACAAGCAGACGACGAGCTGGAATTGAGTCTAAACAACGGGCAAACGTGTTTTCTTCCTATTCAAATTAACAGGATTTACCATCGGAAAGGGTAGTATTAATTATTGTGACAGCAGTTATGAAACAAAAATATGATGCGTGTCGTACATCGATGTAAAGATGAAATTTCGGAGAATACGACTATATATCACAGAGAATGAGGTAAAAAAATAACCGGAGTAAGAAAATCATGCACAGCCGAGGCTTGACCGAAGTTCGCCCTCTCTCAAGTCCGTGAGGTTGCCGCTATGGATGATGGGAGCCCAGCAGCCTCAGGCGATTGAACGGGCGGCGGCGCTCATTAGCTGCGATTCTGGATCGAATTCGTTTCTGACATTCGCTTTTCTCATATTCCAACTCCATTTATTCTTTAAATTCTCATTTGTGGTAGGCTATATGTTATATATAGACGTATTCTCCAAAATATCATCCTTACATTGATGTACGATATACATCACATTATTGTGTCGAAACTACTGTCACGATTCTTGGGCCTCCCCCATGGCGCAGTGGTAGCATCATTGCCTTGTAATCGCGGGGTCCCGGGTTCGATACCCGGTGGAGGCACAATTGGTTCGGATCCCACTTTAAACTGTAGGTCCAGTCCCGATTAGCCTTACTGTGCATAAAGTGGACTTAAAACAACAACTCAAACCGAACTCGAAACTACTGTCACGATTCTTAAAGTTACCCTTTGCAATGGGAAAATCAGGCCGTGTCCGAAACGAGCATCCTCCAAGTATGGTCTTGGAGTGCGGTCTTCAAGTCGTGGACTGGGAGTACACGTCTTTCGAATTGCACTTCGACTGCAGCGCTAAATACGATCAGTAGATAAAACTGAGTACTCGTTGTTTTCCTCGCGTTTTAAACACTTATTTTTCACCATAGAAATCAAATGTTCGTACACATACATTTCCACACATTAGAAGAACTATAACCCTAACTATTAGTAGAATTGGAACGAGATGAAAGCAATAAATCATCATTTTAATTGACATTAATGGCTTTTTTATTCATTTTCGAGGGGTGACGCTATTGTTATTTAATCTAGCGCCACGTGTCGTGGGTGGAGGAGGGGTGACGCTATTGTTATTTAATCTAGCGCCACGTGTCGTGGGTGGAGGAGGAGATGAGTCATCGATGACTCATGCACACGTGTGAGTTTGAAATTAATGGTTTTCCATTAGTGCACAAAAGACACTATTATGTATTCCGTTTTTGACCTAAGCTAACACTATTGTTGTATTTTATTAATGCGTTTCTGCCGGATATGAGGCACAGATGATTTATACTGACGTTGGAGTTTGGAATTAATGGTTTCTCCATTAAGGTACAAAAGACACTATTATGGAGTTCGTTTTCGTACTATTCTAACACTATTGTTGTATTTTATTAATGCGTTTCTGCCGGATATGAGTCATGGGTGCTTTATACAGATGTGGGAACTTGGAATTAATGGTTTTTTCCATTAATGTACAAAAGACACTTCCGGCCATTTTGGCGTCGGTGGTGAGTCATATTTGGTATAATTAAGGATCCGGATTTACCCGTATTCAACCGGTGCCGACGCGTTCGATCGGAGGTAGAAGATATTATAACACATGTTCGCTTTAAAGGCGAAGAAATTGAACGATGTATCCTATATGAAAACGAAGTATGCGAGCAGAATCCATGTTATTAATATTAACCTGTTACGGAAGAACCTGTTATGTGGTTGCATTCATCGGCACCCCCAAACCGCGCGCGTTCATGGACACGTGAGGGGAAAAAAGGTTCTCTATTGTTACGGCCCCCATTGCTTGGTCTTCTTCCGAAGTTGAATGGCAGTCAAGTGTCGCCAAATTTTTACACACGAGTATTGATTTTCTTTGAGGTTCCAATTTTATTTGGTGGAAGTAATCTACGCGGTATTTCTGCCGCCTTTTGTAACATTGCAAAGACTATTTAACCTAAGGCGTAATGAATTTGGCTGAACTAGGAACATTCAGTTCCAGTATCTACAGGTTAAAGTGGATGCGATCCACTATTTGCTCTTATTTCTGGGTTGCGAACCACGGCCCATTTGATTATTGGGTTATAAACATCAGGATTCATGTAAAATTGACCAGATGTTTTTACTGTTAGAGACAATATTTCGCATTTTTTGTGTATTTTTACTCAGAAAACGCTATTTGAACGATTCAAGCAAGAGTTCGCATGGGAATTTAGACACACAAACTGTGTTTCTTCAACTTTAGCTGAAATTTAGGTTTATTTTTTTACTCTAATATCACAATTTCTTCTATTCAGGCAACATTTTTTATTAAATTTTGGACTCACAAAGACATTTTTCAACTTTTAACTTGTTATTTTAAAAGTTTATTTCCATTTTTTACTCTAATATCACAATTTCTTCTATTCAGGCAACATTTTTTATTAAATTTTGGACTCACAAAGACATTTTTCAACTTTTAACTTGCTATTTTAAAAGTTTATTTCCATTTTTTACTCTAATATCACAATTTCATCTATTCTTGCAGAAGTGTTTATTGCAATTTTGACTTGCAAAGATAATTTTTTCAACTTCTTTTATTATTTTTTCTATTTATTGCCTTTTGTATCTTATATTTTTAATTTTTAACTTTGAGTTTTGTTCTTTATTTAAAAAATTTCTCTAATCACTAAGGAAGAAGTACTTTTAAGTAAAACTGTACCCACAAAGTTTATTATTACTATTATTATTAGTATTATTATTGTTGTTGTTTTTGTTTTGATGTAGTTGTTGAATCTTGTTGTTGTTGTTAGGGTTTATTGACTTCCACTACGCTATTTTTGGTTTGCTTCGTAGGAAAGTTTGTTTATTTTAGAGTTTCCTCGGTATTTTCTTACTGTTAGGGTAGGTAAAGTTTCCTAAATATATGAGTAGGGTTCCATATATTCTTGTTCTTGCATGTTTTTCATATGATGTGATCACCACAACTCTCCAAGTGCTTTTACTGCATGTTTCCATTTTTATTGAGGCTTAGTGATTCCTAGAGCCACTTTATGCATGAGAGAAAGCTTGAAAATTTTGATCTCAGATAGCCGTCAACCTTATGTCAGAGTATTTTCGAGTATATTTTAGTCTTATTATGGCCCACTAGAATATCATGGCTTGCTTATTTTTTAAGTATGTTGCGCAGTTATTGTATTTTTGCTTTTGCTTTCTAGATAAACTGTATGAAATGTTTAATATTTGTACTTTTTTGCACTTATAAGAGGCCAAACTTTTACTGTAACTAAAATTATTATGTCTCTAAGCACTGAAACCCTTTACCAAGAGTACTATAACTGAATGTTTATTAATATTGTTTCTTTCATCCCTTAAATATAACAATTTAACAATATAATGACAAATCACAGGACAAGTCGATGTTAGCAGATGACTACGTGGCTCTTAAGTCCACCTGCCAAACTTTTCTTACCATGCTATTTACCTTTATAGTCTTTTATTCGGGTACGTTTCAAGTACTATTGACTTTTTGAGTGTTTGATTAATACCAGGGGTTATTTGTATCTGTTATGCTGTATTATTCGAGGCTTCTATTTTTTATTCTACATTCACTATATGTCCCTGAGAACTAAATTCCACTGACTGAAGCTTAAAGCTTAGGCTCTACAGCATGTTGAATGGTTAAGCACTGGTCAATATGAATTTTACAGAGGCTAGTAGGAGGCATAGGAACACACGCCAGAGCCTTATTAGCGTGCAAGAAGCACTTTCAGGGAGTACTACGAGGAAACGAAGTTGATTTTTTGAGGGCTTTACCAGTTACACAGCCAATATTTGCTATTTCAAGTAACTTACATGTACCAGAACATTTTACAGCCCAACACTAACTAGACTTCAATTTATACTTTATTAGGTGCTAAATGTAGCAAGAACACTGATTGTACATACTTTTGAGAATCCAACTATTTCAGGATTTTTTCTATGTAAGCATATTTTTATTGATTACTAACTTTAACAGACCAATCAGGAAGACGCCAAAATTCACTAAACTTAGTACTATAGTGTATGTGATTGCATGAAAAGTAGAAATTATAACATCCACAAGATTTCGCTTTTTTTTTTGCTTTTGTGACTAATCGTGACGCTGAGGATGAATGGATGGCCAAAAATCTTAAGGACTGGATTTATTTTACCACTACAGACGCCTATGTAGAAACACTAGAGTACTGTTAGCTTTCAAAATTGAGGTTATACTGTACTGTTTTTTAAATATTTCGTATTTGGCACGTTACAGTTATATCCATTTCAGGACAAATATTGCTAAAACTCTCAAATTTACTGGTACAAGTTGATATTTCTGCTATCAGAGGAATTAACAACCCTATTTCACAAACAAATGGTATTGTTTACACTTTATTTACTTCAATCTGAGACTAATATTTTACAGTAATTGAATCATTCAGCCCTAGTCAATACTTTACTGCATCAGAAAGTTTGTTATTAATCTAATAAGTATGCTATTTTGTGATATTCTAATGCAAACGTTGTTTAATTCACTGGTTATAATGCAAACTTTTGCACAAATTCGATATATTCACTACCTTCAAACCAAACAATTGTACTTATTTAGCGCATTTCATTTATATTTCTTGTAATTAACTTATGTTTCTTATAATTAACAATCTAAACTAATTACTTTGGCATGTTAAAAACCTTATTTTTTACTATTTCCTATTCTATCAGGTTCTATATTGCTGTTTTTATCAATTTATGTAAGACCACTCTCTGGTAAATACACATATATTTTCTTTTATACACACGCACGCCACACACACACACACACACACACACACACACCACACACACACACACACACACACACACACACACACATTTACACACTTATACGAACATACATCTGACGTTTTTCAATATTTTGCTATGAAGTTTGCATCGACGCTATTCAAACAAGGGCAGGCAATGTAGTATTTATGAGTATTAGTAATCCCAAAGTGGTGTTTTTGGTGTCCAAGTTCAGATGAGAGGCTGCTATGTGCCTTTTGCAGGGGATTGCATGTGAAGTGTATGCATATTGAGCATTATTGAGTGTGTAGGCTTCCAAGTTTTGCTGTTATTTTCCTATAATTCTGTGAGACTGTAGAGAGTTCTCCCTTTTCAACCAGTTTTCTTTCATTGATTGGATACTTTTTGGGAACTTAGCAGTTTTTTATGTTATGAAGCAGATTGTTGTAGAATATTTTGCATGGTATTTTGTGATATTGAGTGCCTGCTGTAACGGAAGTAAGTATCTTTCCTTCTTGTGTTGATGTTCTCGTGTAGGTTTCCTATTTTCGGTCAAGTTGCAGTAGGGAACTTAGCAGTTTTTATGTTATGAAGCAGATTGTTGTAGAATATTTTGCATGGTCTTTTGTGATACTGAGTGGGTGCTGTAATGGTAGTAAGTATCTTTCCTTTTTGTGTTGATGTTCTTGTGTAGGTTTCCTATTTTCTGTCAAGTTGCAGTACTTAGAATAATCGCTACTGTCTTATTGATCTACGAAGCTCCTTTGAATAATCATTTGCATGTGACCCTATACTCCACGTTGTACTTTGTTCTGGGAGCTATCTTTTGAAGCCTTGGCATTCTGCTAGTACAGTATTATTATCGTAGAGGTAAATTAGTTCGTGAAAATATGTATTTTTCTGATTAACTATAGTCGCTTAGTTGTTCTAGCAGGTATAAGTAGTTACTGCTGATGTTGTTAATTTTCTATTCGCAGGGGCTATGTATGATGTAGCGTATTTGTGTTGGCTGTCCCTTTTATTCCTATGTTGTTGAGTTTCTCCATAAGCATGTCCTGTTTTACTCTATTCTATGCCTTGTTGCTGCTAGATATCTGAGGTATGTTGCTGGTTCATATCTGAGGTAGCTTGTTTGACTATCTATTATTTTTGCTATGGCTGTGGCTATTGATGTCCCTTTCTGAATTCCATGTTGGTTTCTGTTTATCCTTGTTGCTGCTTGT
>NC_139230.1:90811203-90861761 GCF_977018435.1 Lepisma saccharinum
AAACAAATAAGGAAATAAACAAAACAGCAATCAACAATAAAGTTAAAAAAGGATAGTCCTGAAGTCAAACAACCTAACACAGATAACAAGCAGCAACAAGGATAAACAGAAACCAACATGGAATTCAGAAAGGGACATCAATAGCCACAGCCATAGCAAAAATAATAGATAGTCAAACAAGCTACCTCAGATATGAACCAGCAACATACCTCAGATATCTAGCAGCAACAAGGCATAGAATAGAGTAAAACAGGACATGCTTATGGAGAAACTCAACAACATAGGAATAAAAGGGACAGCCAACACAAATACGCTACATCATACATAGCCCCTGCGAATAGAAAATTAACAACATCAGCAGTAACTACTTATACCTGCTAGAACAACTAAGCGACTATAGTTAATCAGAAAAATACATATTTTCACGAACTAATTTACCTCTACGATAATAATACTGTACTAGCAGAATGCCAAGGCTTCAAAAGATAGCTCCCAGAACAAAGTACAACGTGGAGTATAGGGTCACATGCAAATGATTATTCAAAGGAGCTTCGTAGATCAATAAGACAGTAGCGATTATTCTAAGTACTGCAACTTGACAGAAAATAGGAAACCTACACAAGAACATCAACACAAAAAGGAAAGATACTTACTACCATTACAGCACCCACTCAGTATCACAAAAGACCATGCAAAATATTCTACAACAATCTGCTTCATAACATAAAAACTGCTAAGTTCCCTACTGCAACTTGACCGAAAATAGGAAACCTACACGAGAACATCAACACAAGAAGGAAAGATACTTACTTCCGTTACAGCAGGCACTCAATATCACAAAATACCATGCAAAATATTCTACAACAATCTGCTTCATAACATAAAAAACTGCTAAGTTCCCAAAAAGTATCCAATCAATGAAAGAAAACTGGTTGAAAAGGGAGAACTCTCTACAGTCTCACAGAATTATAGGAAAATAACAGCAAAACTTGGAAGCCTACACACTCAATAATGCTCAATATGCATACACTTCACATGCAATCCCCTGCAAAAGGCACATAGCAGCCTCTCATCTGAACTTGGACACCAAAAACACCACTTTGGGATTACTAATACTCATAAATACTACATTGCCTGCCCTTGTTTGAATAGCGTCGATGCAAACTTCATAGCAAAATATTGAAAAACGTCAGATGTATGTTCGTATAAGTGTGTAAATGTGTGTGTGTGTGTGTGTGTGTGTGTGTGTGTGTGTGTGTGTGTGTGTGTGTGTGTGTGTGTGTGGCGTGCGTGTGTATAAAAGAAAATATATGTGTATTTACCAGAGTGTGGTCTTACATAAATTGATAAAAACAGCAATATAGAACCTGATAGAATAGGAAATAGTAAAAAATAAGGTTTTTAACATGCCAAAGTAATTAGTTTAGATTGTTAATTATAAGAAACATAAGTTAATTACAAGAAATATAAATGAAATGCGCTAAATAAGTACAATTGTTTGGTTTGAAGGTAGTGAATATATCGAATTTGTGCAAAAGTTTGCATTATAACCAGTGAATTAAACAACGTTTGCATTAGAATATCACAAAATAGCATACTTATTAGATTAATAACAAACTTTCTGATGCAGTAAAGTATTGACTAGGGCTGAATGATTCAATTACTGTAAAATATTAGTCTCAGATTGAAGTAAATAAAGTGTAAACAATACCATTTGTTTGTAAAATAGGGTTGTTAATTCCTCTGATAGCAGAAATATCAACTTGTACCAGTAAATTTGAGAGTTTTAGCAATATTTGTCCTGAAATGGATATAACTGTAACGTGCCAAATACGAAATATTTAAAAAACAGTACAGTATAACCTCAATTTTGAAAGCTAACAGTACTCTAGTGTTTCTACATAGGCGTCTGTAGTGGTAAAATAAATCCAGTCCTTAAGATTTTTGGCCATCCATTCATCCTCAGCGTCACGATTAGTCACAAAAGCAAAAAAAAAAGCGAAATCTTGTGGATGTTATAATTTCTACTTTTCATGCAATCACATACACTATAGTACTAAGTTTAGTGAATTTTGGCGTCTTCCTGATTGGTCTGTTAAAGTTAGTAATCAATAAAAATATGCTTACATAGAAAAAATCCTGAAATAGTTGGATTCTCAAAAGTATGTACAATCAGTGTTCTTGCTACATTTAGCACCTAATAAAGTATAAATTGAAGTCTAGTTAGTGTTGGGCTGTAAAATGTTCTGGTACATGTAAGTTACTTGAAATAGCAAATATTGGCTGTGTAACTGGTAAAGCCCTCAAAAAATCAACTTCGTTTCCTCGTAGTACTCCCTGAAAGTGCTTCTTGCACGCTAATAAGGCTCTGGCGTGTGTTCCTATGCCTCCTACTAGCCTCTGTAAAATTCATATTGACCAGTGCTTAACCATTCAACATGCTGTAGAGCCTAAGCTTTAAGCTTCAGTCAGTGGAATTTAGTTCTCAGGGACATATAGTGAATGTAGAATAAAAAATAGAAGCCTCGAATAATACAGCATAACAGATACAAATAACCCCTGGTATTAATCAAACACTCAAAAAGTCAATAGTACTTGAAACGTACCCGAATAAAAGACTATAAAGGTAAATAGCATGGTAAGAAAAGTTTGGCAGGTGGACTTAAGAGCCACGTAGTCATCTGCTAACATCGACTTGTCCTGTGATTTGTCATTATATTGTTAAATTGTTATATTTAAGGGATGAAAGAAACAATATTAATAAACATTCAGTTATAGTACTCTTGGTAAAGGGTTTCAGTGCTTAGAGACATAATAATTTTAGTTACAGTAAAAGTTTGGCCTCTTATAAGTGCAAAAAAGTACAAATATTAAACATTTCATACAGTTTATCTAGAAAGCAAAAGCAAAAATACAATAACTGCGCAACATACTTAAAAAATAAGCAAGCCATGATATTCTAGTGGGCCATAATAAGACTAAAATATACTCGAAAATACTCTGACATAAGGTTGACGGCTATCTGAGATCAAAATTTTCAAGCTTTCTCTCATGCATAAAGTGGCTCTAGGAATCACTAAGCCTCAATAAAAATGGAAACATGCAGTAAAAGCACTTGGAGAGTTGTGGTGATCACATCATATGAAAAACATGCAAGAACAAGAATATATGGAACCCTACTCATATATTTAGGAAACTTTACCTACCCTAACAGTAAGAAAATACCGAGGAAACTCTAAAATAAACAAACTTTCCTACGAAGCAAACCAAAAATAGCGTAGTGGAAGTCAATAAACCCTAACAACAACAACAAGATTCAACAACTACATCAAAACAAAAACAACAACAATAATAATACTAATAATAATAGTAATAATAAACTTTGTGGGTACAGTTTTACTTAAAAGTACTTCTTCCTTAGTGATTAGAGAAATTTTTTAAATAAAGAACAAAACTCAAAGTTAAAAATTAAAAATATAAGATACAAAAGGCAATAAATAGAAAAAATAATAAAAGAAGTTGAAAAAATTATCTTTGCAAGTCAAAATTGCAATAAACACTTCTGCAAGAATAGATGAAATTGTGATATTAGAGTAAAAAATGGAAATAAACTTTTAAAATAGCAAGTTAAAAGTTGAAAAATGTCTTTGTGAGTCCAAAATTTAATAAAAAATGTTGCCTGAATAGAAGAAATTGTGATATTAGAGTAAAAAATGGAAATAAACTTTTAAAATAACAAGTTAAAAGTTGAAAAATGTCTTTGTGAGTCCAAAATTTAATAAAAAATGTTGCCTGAATAGAAGAAATTGTGATATTAGAGTAAAAAAATAAACCTAAATTTCAGCTAAAGTTGAAGAAACACAGTTTGTGTGTCTAAATTCCCATGCGAACTCTTGCTTGAATCGTTCAAATAGCGTTTTCTGAGTAAAAATACACAAAAAATGCGAAATATTGTCTCTAACAGTAAAAACATCTGGTCAATTTTACATGAATCCTGATGTTTATAACCCAATAATCAAATGGGCCGTGGTTCGCAACCCAGAAATAAGAGCAAATAGTGGATCGCATCCACTTTAACCTGTAGATACTGGAACTGAATGTTCCTAGTTCAGCCAAATTCATTACGCCTTAGGTTAAATAGTCTTTGCAATGTTACAAAAGGCGGCAGAAATACCGCGTAGATTACTTCCACCAAATAAAATTGGAACCTCAAAGAAAATCAATACTCGTGTGTAAAAATTTGGCGACACTTGACTGCCATTCAACTTCGGAAGAAGACCAAGCAATGGGGGCCGTAACAATAGAGAACCTTTTTTCCCCTCACGTGTCCATGAACGCGCGCGGTTTGGGGGTGCCGATGAATGCAACCACATAACAGGTTCTTCCGTAACAGGTTAATATTAATAACATGGATTCTGCTCGCATACTTCGTTTTCATATAGGATACATCGTTCAATTTCTTCGCCTTTAAAGCGAACATGTGTTATAATATCTTCTACCTCCGATCGAACGCGTCGGCACCGGTTGAATACGGGTAAATCCGGATCCTTAATTATACCAAATATGACTCACCACCGACGCCAAAATGGCCGGAAGTGTCTTTTGTACATTAATGGAAAAAACCATTAATTCCAAGTTCCCACATCTGTATAAAGCACCCATGACTCATATCCGGCAGAAACGCATTAATAAAATACAACAATAGTGTTAGAATAGTACGAAAACGAACTCCATAATAGTGTCTTTTGTACCTTAATGGAGAAACCATTAATTCCAAACTCCAACGTCAGTATAAATCATCTGTGCCTCATATCCGGCAGAAACGCATTAATAAAATACAACAATAGTGTTAGCTTAGGTCAAAAACGGAATACATAATAGTGTCTTTTGTGCACTAATGGAAAACCATTAATTTCAAACTCACACGTGTGCATGAGTCATCGATGACTCATCTCCTCCTCCACCCACGACACGTGGCGCTAGATTAAATAACAATAGCGTCACCCCTCGAAAATGAATAAAAAAGCCATTAATGTCAATTAAAATGATGATTTATTGCTTTCATCTCGTTCCAATTCTACTACTATTCTATGCTATAACCAACAACTTGCTGGCCCATAACATATATCTGTCTACCTGAGTCGCTGGCTTTCTACCTCCATGATTTCAAATGAACAGCGAGTGCGGAATCCACGTGACCTAGTCACCAACCATCTGCACTGCGAGCGGTGCACTTGCGTGCTTCTGTTCTTGGCGCTTTCCGACCCTGTGGCCGAGTGGTTAGCACATCGCGCTGCGACGCCAAGGGTCCCGGGTTCGAATCCCGGTCGGGCTTGGTTGTTTGTGAATGTCCATTTATCTATTTCATCACTCATCCCCATCTTCGCAAATTAGCCAAGAGGCACAAAACGCGAAGTAAAATAAACTAAATCAAATCAAAAATCTTGGCGCTTTCGAACTGTACTAGGTGACGTCACTTCCGCCAAGACCATACTTCAAGTCTGTACTTTGTACCATTCGGACAGAGCCTCTATGTATTTGGATAGGAAAGAAAGAACGTTTTTTCACAAATGTTTAAAACGTTTAAACAAAGTGTTTTGAAACATGTTTTTTCAGACAGGTTTAAAACACATTTCCATAATTGATGTTTGATAGTTTGTGGTTATTTGAGTGTTTTGTTTTGTAACAGTGCCTTTCAATTCAATGCGTGCCATTCTATTTACTGTGTAGCATAGAAATCTGTTCACTGGTTGAAAATATATAGGGGTGTGCGGGACAGAATTTTTCGTCGAGACGGGATTTTTTTTAATCCCGACATTCGGGACGGGAAAAATTCGCCATTGATTGAATGTTTATGCATTTCTGGAATACAAACAATTTCCGATAAGTTCCACACACTTGCAATGCAGAAAACGTCGAGAATTAGCAACTTTTAAAAATCATCTTTCGGTATTTCCCGACTGCTCCGGATCCCGAAAAGTCGGGAAGTCATTTCCCGAAGTAGGGATCGGGACGGGAATTTTTTTTTCCCGATCCCGTTCCCGAATATTCTGGATCCCGCACACCCCTAAAAATGGATGTTACCACCATTTTTTTAAAAATAATGTATCATTTTTAAAATATACACCATCGACAAATAACCCCTGCAATTTCACACGTTCGTTCATATGTGTCCATTTTAAGGTAAAAAAAACTCGAGTTTCTAATTTGTGAAAGTGTCGCCCCCCTATCCCTCGTTTCTATCCGGCCCTCTGGATTACTTCCTACTTTCATCCCTCAATCTCTCCTTTCACCTCACCCTGGGTGCAAAGCGAGCAGATTATATTTGCGCCGGAATTACAAAAGGGGGGTTTCACATAACAATTTATATTTTTATGTCCCTGGTTCGTTTACACATATACAGCAAGTGAATATACAACTGGTTAAATGGACAGTACCGTAGTTCTTGAAATCATAACATTCTCGTAGGATATATTGGTTTATTATACGTAGTTATATATATACATATTTTACAGAGCGTTTCCATGAGTGTCTTGCATAGACCAAATTACCTAATCTCTAATAATATAGTTGCGCACCTATGGCATAACCATCGGCACTTCCCTTACCACCGAGTTAGCAAAACTATCTCGGTGGGCCTATCCTCAGCTTAAATGATATTCCGTTACAAATGCGTTTTCTTACGCCTTCTCTCTTTCTTTGGGCATCAATTAATCAAATTCGGAAATATCCATATAATCAAAGCTTTTCTAAAAGGGGACTTGGGACAGCAACAGGGGCTGGCATAACCAGATGCTACATTATGATATCCAGTTTAGCCACCATAAGTGGACTAAACTTGAGGAGACGTTCCTCTTTCGTCGATCAATGGGGAAAAACTGTTTTTTTTTGCTAAAGCCCACTGGCCTTTTTTATAGTCGGGGTAAACGTCCGTGGACGTGGACCCCGTAGCGTTGGAAAATTCCACTGCCAACGGTCCTTTGTAAGACAGCTAGCTCCCCCAACCGGGGAGGTAAAAACAGGGGAATCTAACATCCAGCAAAGCACAATCCAATAATATACACTTACAAGCAATAATAACATAAAAGTACACTCATGGAAGCATATTACTTAACCCTACACCTTGTAGCTGGCCAGCAATCAATTATTACAATATACCAAAACCAGTAATGGTCAATCCGACCGTTACATAGTTCCCCCCTTCAAGAGGAACAAGAAAAAAACAATACACTCAAAACAAGATTACCATATTTACAAAATCATCCAACACAATTACACAATACCCACTAAGGTATTCAACTGTTCTCAGAGTATCTGAAAAATGAAATAGTCACTAGTTCATTCACTTTATCACATTGTCCACAATGTTCACAGATTCACCAAGCTTCCTCTTACTTGTGAAGTCCGCCACTGAAGTATCCTCTCTAGGATGAAGTCTTCCTGACAGCATCTTCCTTGAAGTTGGTTTTCTCTGGTTCCTGGTTTGACTCCCCAACGAGTCCTTGGTTTGACTCCCAACTGAGTCCCTGATTTGACTCCCAACTGAGTCCCTGGCTTCGACTCCTGACCGAGTCCTTGGCTTCGACTCCTGACCGAGTCCTTGGCTTCGACTCCTGACCGAGTCCTTGGTTCCTTTCCTGACCGAGTCCTTGGTTCGACTCCTGACCGAGTCCTGGTTCGACTCTTATCCGAGTCCTGGTTCGACTCTCGAATCTAAATCCACAATGTATCTTTCTGTTTACAACTTGGAGACACGCAAATAAATAAACAGTGTTGTGAAAATGTAGAAAATGGGGGTTATATACAAATGAAAACTAAATAAAAAATAACAAATAAAAGAAGATCCGCGGTCGGCTATTATGACAGCTGGGATTGCTGGCTAGGCGGCCCGACGGTAGTCTTCCAAACCCTCATTAGGAGTTGTCGCGTGGCTCCCCTTGGCTGTTTTCTGTCCCTCCACCTCACAGCAAAAGCTGGTGGTTTATGGCTGGACAACTGGCCTGGTTCAGCTTACACAATCGGACAATCCTTCCCATTCTTTGCCCTGAAAGCATCTTCTTTAATCCTTCCAGACATTAAACATGGACCTGAGTGTTCCGTTTCAAGTTCACCATTAACGCCACGCAATCTACCAGATGTAGTGTGCTCTTTCAGCCACACCTTGTCTCCAATGCGAAATTTACATGGCTTACGTTTGATCTCGTTCTCTTCATCCGGGAACATCTGAAGTAAGGCTGGGCTCGTTTTCTTATATTTCAGTCTCACTTCTTCTGTCTTCCTTTTGCTGGAAACAGTACAGGGAACGCAACTTCTGACGTAGCGAGCGATATCTCGTGTCATTCCAAGCCACGAATATTTCTCCTTGATTTTCGACAAAGTTTTCTGCTTCCCATTGTGCCCTGCAAATTCAGAATCGTGATGTGACGTCAATATTTGAGATTTCAAACTCAACGGGACCCATATCTTGGCTGTTCCCTTAGAATCTTGCTTGCAGTCTATCCTCCTGCACAAAACTCCCTCCTCATCCAAAAACGACTGATTGGCCAACTTAGCAACTTTCTCCTTATACTTCCTACTCCCAGAGAAATGCTTTCCCTTCAGTTGTTTCATTATTTGAGATAACAAACTGTCTCTCATTTGCTCTGAAACAAGCGATGAAGTTTTTTGTAGCCTCTCGGAAACCAGTAATTCATCATTTTCATTGTCCTCTAAAGCAAAGAGCAAAAATGATAATACATGGTTCTTCTTGTCCGTAGAAATGGAATTTTTTCGAGGAAATTTGCATTCCCTTTTTATTCCCTTCCTCCGTTTTCTCTTTACCTCTTTCGAGATTTTCAGAGAGCATAATGCACCAGCGTTTGCAGTCTTCTGAACTTCGAGTCCTTGGGAATCCACTAATTGGCCCGTATCCTCATTCGTAGACTTCCCGCTATTTTCTTGTGCATGTGTGTTGCATCCATCCAGGCGCGAGTGATCTGACGAGTTATTCCTTTCATGTACCACGTTATTTCTCTGTATAACTGTAACAGCGAATTCTCGTTTACATGCACGCTTCGAGAACGTGTAAATCACGTCGCTATCTTTGAACGACCAACCGTTGTCCTCAATGTGCAAAATTATCCTACTCTGCCTTAAAAAGTCCCTTCCAACGATTATGTCACGGAAACAATTCTCTAGGATGATAAATTTATGCCTAAATTTCATGTTATTAATACAAACAGTAGCATACATCTCGCCCTTCGACGTAACGCTGCCCACAGCTAATGAAATGTTCCATTTTCTCGTCTTCATGAATTTATTTCCATCCCTTTCCAACAACTTGGCTGTTTCCAAACTTAGCGTAGATGCTGAAGCTCCCGTATCTGCAAATAATACAAAGCGTTTGTTGTTAATCTTACATTGAATGAGAGGTTCGAGGTCTTGCTGAAAACAGCTTTCTCCATTCAAAAAACGGCCTTTGTTTCTGCGTTTTCTCCCGGCGGGTGACAGAAGGTTTATTTGGGGACGCTGCTGACCTCCCTTTCCAGCGGGTTGGTTCCTTCTATTGGTCTGTTGACATTCCTGAAGTTTATGGCCCTCACAACGGCAGCCCCTACAAATTATCTTTGCAGAATTTTTATTGGCCCCCGCTTGCCCAAACGTTGCATCAAAAGAGGGTCTCTTTTGCCCTACGGTCCTGTCACCGCCAATACCCCTTCTTAGAAACGCGGTTGTTTCACAGCCCTTGATCCTTTTTCCTAAACCTGGATTCAGAGAGCATAAGGGTAGCTGGTCACTCTCGGTTCCCCCCTCGCTTGTCCTCGCGGACAAAGCCAAATGTTTTACTCCTGTTCTTCGCGAGGTGTCCTCTTCAGTTTTGCAAACTTCAGAAAAAGATAATTCCGTCTCACCGGCGAGCGGTGAATAATAAAGCCTTTCTGAATACAACCTCCTCTGAACAATGGCTGCTTCAGATTCCAATTCCTTCAAGGTATGAAATTGCATTCCATAGAAATGTCTTCGGAAACTAGGGTGTGCATGAGATAGAATATGTTCGATTACTTCACATTCGTCTGTCTCTTTTTGCCTCATAGAAAAGAGTTTTCTCATTCGACGAATAAACAAAACCAGAGATTCTTCGCTCATTTGGAAGCGATTCAGAATCAAACGGTCGATCTCATTCTTATAATCTACAGAATAATATTCTTCTAAAAAAGCATTTTCAAAGCTCTTGAAATCTTCAAACGGGCGTGAAAATCTAAACCAATCCCCTCCAGCCCTCTTTAGCGAAAACGGAAGAATCTTGTCAAACAATGACCTCTCCGAAATGTCCATGACATCTTTATAATTCCGCAACTCCTGCAAATAATCATGCGGCGAAATCTTGTCATCGCTTCCTGTGAAGACTGGAATCGGTAAATTTGACTTATCGAGAATTTTCTGAACTTTTTTCTCCTCTTCCTTAGCACTCTGCTGTTCAGTGCGCGATAAAGCAAGATTATTTAATTCCCTAATAATTTCTTCCTGAGATTTATCGCTTATATCCTGATTACCCAATAGCTGTCCAAGCAAATCTCTATCAATTTGTACTACCATTTTTTCTACTTTACTTTTTCCACTTCGTAATAACATTCACTTCTGTACGATCTTCGTTGTAAAAATTAAAAAATCTATCCGTCCGTCAGTCCGTCTATCTTTCAAACTTATAGACCTGACGACAATTTATACAACAAGATATATCCTGGACAATAGAGCCCCCATATGTGAAAGTGTCGCCCCCCTATCCCTCGTTTCTATCCGGCCCTCTGGATTACTTCCTACTTTCATCCCTCAATCTCTCCTTTCACCTCACCCTGGGTGCAAAGCGAGCAGATTATATTTGCGCCGGAATTACAAAAGGGGGGTTTCACATAACAATTTATATTTTTATATCCCTGGTTCGTTTACACATATACAGCAAGTGAATATACAACTGGTTAAATGGACAGTACCGTAGTTCTTGAAATCATAACATTCTCGTAGGATATATTGGTTTATTATACGTAGTTATATATATACATATTTTACAGAGCGTTTCCATGAGTGTCTTGCATAGACCAAATTACCTAATCTCTAATAATATAGTTGCGCACCTATGGCATAACCATCGGCACTTCCCTTACCACCGAGTTAACAAAACTATCTCGGTGGGCCTATCCTCAGCTTAAATGATATTCCGTTACAAATGCGTTTTCTTACGCCTTCTCTCTTTCTTTGGGCATCAATTAATCAAATTCGGAAATATCCATATAATCAAAGCTTTTCTAAAAGGGGACTTGGGACAGCAACAGGGGCTGGCATAACCAGATGCTACATTATGATATCCAGTTTAGCCACCATAAGTGGACTAAACTTGAGGAGACGTTCCTCTTTCGTCGATCAATGGGGAAAAACTGTTTTTTTTGCTAAAGCCCACTGGCCTTTTTTATAGTCGGGGTAAACGTCCGTGGACGTGGACCCCGTAGCGTTGGAAAATTCCACTGCCAACGGTCCTTTGTAAGACAGCTAGCTCCCCCAACCGGGGAGGTAAAAACAGGGGAATCTAACATCCAGCAAAGCACAATCCAATAATATACACTTACAAGCAATAATAACATAAAAGTACACTCATGGAAGCATATTACTTAACCCTACACCTTGTAGCTGGCCAGCAATCAATTATTACAATATACCAAAACCAGTAATGGTCAATCCGACCGTTACAAATTTTCGAGCCGAGCGTTGCGCGCAAAACACACCTGCGCCATGTTGTGACGTCGTCGTTCGGCTTCTCCTGTCGTCTGCACTTCGCGTTGGCTGCATTTGGTGTTAGGACTAGAGATGGCCAAAAAAGAAAAGATTACGGAAAATTTGAAATCCGGATTCGGAAAATATAGATACTATCCGGATTTCGGATAAAATCCGGATTTCAGATAAAATCCGGATTTCGGAGCGAGAAGAATTACGGTGGCAAGACAAGTTATGGAAGGATAACGGATTACATAAGGGAAGCGAATTTTTGAGGGATAACGGATTTCGATCCATATTTTCAATAATTGTCTCATGAATTTAACAATATACTCTAATCCACCAACCCAATGTCAGACTGTCTTCCACGCAGTGGCGGATCCAGAAGTTACAGTTGGGAGGGGCGATTTTCAGTCACGTACCTCACCTCACCAAAAACAATTCTTACCTACACGCAATGTTTTATATAAACAATATATGGTACTGTGAACAGGGAGCGTCAGGCACGTATCCAGAGGGGGGCTTAGGGGGCTCGAGCCCCCCGAAAGTTTTAGGTTTACACTAGATAAATTGAGGTTTTTGGTTTCTTGTGGTGTGAAATAAAAAATGTGACAATAATTTAAGGAAATAAATAATTATCGAGGCAAGACTGAGAATGTTCCGTAACCCTGTTATTGATAATAGCACGTATCCAAGATGGGGCACAGGGGGCTCGACCCTCTCCCCAGGACATTTTTCAGTTTACGTTAGATAAAATTAGGTTTTTGGCTTCTTGAATAATGTGAAAATAATGTAAGGAGAGAAATAATTATAGAGGCAAGATGGAGCATGTTTATACCCCTGTTATTGTTAATAGCACGTATCCAAGGTGGGGATGAGGTGACTCGAGCCCTCTCTCAGGAAATTTTTCAATTTACACTAGATAAAATTAGATTTTTGGCAACTTGAATAATGTAAATATAATAAATTTATAAATCTGAGAGAAATAATTATCGAGACAAGACGGAGAGCGTTCTATAACCTTATTATTGTCAATAGCACGTATCCAAGTTGGGAATCAGGAGCCTTGAG
The DNA here is from genome assembly GCF_977018435.1 of Lepisma saccharinum. Taxonomy (NCBI): domain Eukaryota; kingdom Metazoa; phylum Arthropoda; class Insecta; order Zygentoma; family Lepismatidae; genus Lepisma; species Lepisma saccharinum. The sequence continues at coordinate 90,824,020 of NC_139230.1, forward strand.
CCTACCTTCAGGAATTTTTTCTGTTTACACTAGATAAAATTAGGATTTTGGCTTCTTGAATAATGTGATGATAATTTGGAAGAAATAAATATCGAGTCAAGACGGAGAATGTTCTATAACCCTGTTATTGTTAATAGCACGTATCCAAGGTGGGGTTGAGGTTGCTCGAGCCCCCCCCCCCTCCTCCGGGAAATTTTCTATTTTACACTAGATAAAATTAGGTTTTTGGCTTTTTGAATAATGTGACGATGATTTAAGGAGATAGAAAATTATCTAGGCAAGACGGAGAATGTTCTATAACCCTGTTGTTGATAATATTGCACGCAAACTTTTCTTACGCTTTCGGTGTTGTCGCAGCGCACTTGAGCACTATGTAGAGACTTATCAGCATTTAGAAGCTGCACAACAAAGGTAGCGCCACACGTAGGGCGATTCGTTGTAATTTCTAATCTCTGGAAGTCGGGAGAGGGTACGTTCTTGAATGAGAGAAGGAGCCAACACTGGCAATATTAACGAATCGTTTTATCTGCGAAACGTTCTACAATATAATGAGGATATAAATACGCCGATTCAATTTTTCGATTGATCTGTATAAAGAATAGGTTAATGAGATTTCAGAGGTAAGACAATTCATACAGTCTATTGGAGATTATATCAGTCAGCGTGCTCTGGTTGCTTTATAAGATATGGTGATTTTAAAATGAAGACATTGACGACAGCAGAACTTCCGGGGCCTCAGTGTAGTGCTAGTTCGGTTCGAGGGCCGAAGAGATCAAGCCCCCCCCTCCTCTCTCTCTCTCTCTAAAGTGAATATTTCTGCAGTACCGGATATTGGCGTGGTTTATTAAAACAGAAATAAGCTGCATAGATCAACTGAAAATCAAAGTTTTGAGTGATGATTTAGTTTTGCCAGAACTAAATTTCGTATATGCAGTCCGAGAATTTCATGGTAAAAAAAAAACAACTTTTGTTTAAACCTACACATTCAAACACTTAACTACCATAAAGAGACAGCCGAAAATTTTATGAATGTCGAGAAGAGAAAGGAAGATGTTGCATATGTAGACATTTTAGGCGGAAATTGCAGGCTCTACCAACTGAGCCACCTAGCCATCCTTGACTTCAACCGATTTTTCGTTAAAATGTCTACTTAGTGCATGTCCTGTGTATATCAAATCGTAAGATGTTGCCTGTATAGTGAACAAGCACAGAAATTATAGGAAAGAGAAGAAAACTGAGGAGCATTCCCACCGGTTGAGGATAATTTTTTTCTGTGGTCAACAAGAGCTACTACTTCGAGGTGAAAATGACAGTGGCCTAAGAAGGGAGACTTCACGTGTCGCCTGAGGATTTCACAAGTCGAAATTAGGTTTGTTCGGCCCTTTGTGTCTCTACGGTGTGAAACGTTGCTGTTGATTAGCCCATTCCAATTGACATGTATTGCTTGTCCCTTCAGTCTGAAACCTTCCTAAGTCTTGAAAATCCAAGTCACAAGGATGGAAAATTAGGGCCTTGTTAAGGTTAGGCGTGAAGGCAGGCAGACGACAGCACCCTAAAGGATCATATCCAAACCTGCAGGAAGAACGCATCTTACTTCAATCTCCAATACGGAATGATAAAAACTTCTGGTGAGTTGATTTTAAAAAAATGTGTCCGAGATAAAGTGAGACGTGCCCAGGATTTTCTGAAGGGAGAGGGGTTACGCATACTATTTTTGGTGGTCAGTCCTGATTTTGCCATTTTTTTCCTGTCTTTGACGTTCATCTTTTTATATTTTTTTAAAAAAAAGGAATACTGGGTCAAATGGGGTTATGACCTCACCAACCCTCCCTTGGGCACGTCACTGGAGATAAATGAGTAAGCATTTGATCATACTGGGAAACGAAACATTAGATGTGTTGGGAACGGAAGGTTTTCACTGTGCATTAATTGTTTCGTGATCCACCTGTATTCGAGTAGAGTTCTTTTGTTTCGTGCCGATATATGACAAGACAGCGGAAGCTGTGACAGGCATTTTTGAACATTTGTGAGTGCTAAGGCCTGAATCTGAACAATTTGGTGGGTTTTGGCTTTTAGACGAGCTGCAAACATGGGAAGACAAGATAAGTTAGTGGTGTTCAGGCTCGAATCAGAGAGAAATACTCGAGAACTGTCTGCGTCCAGTTCGCAACCCACAGTTTGAATCTCGCGTTGTCGAGTGGATTGTCCATCCCGTACATGTGTAACAGCTTCGTAAAAACACTCAAATACACCATAGATGTTTTTATGCCAGATGAGAAGAAATGGACAAACACACATATCGAGATGGTTCCGGCACACAATGTTAATGCATGGAAACAGAGGAGTCGAGTGGTAAAAAATGTTCCGATTTCACGTTCTGATTAAAATGACAACCTTACAGTGGCGACGATTTAAGGGATACTTGCTCCCCATTTTTTATTTTCTTGCCTCAACATTATGGCCTCTTAATGTTAAGCCTTGTCTGCCAAGAGAAAGTAAACTTTCCTTGCACCGCCCTCCGCACCCCCCCTTTTTTGGAACCCAATTGCCACCACTGATCTTGAACATACAATTGTGAGGTTCTTATTATACCCCTTAAAAAAATGGTGTTGAGCCCCCCCCCCCCGAAAGGAATTCCTGGATACGTGCCTGGGGAGCATATCCTAGAGATTACTGTTTTGCAAATATAGGGGTGCAGGGCTCTGGAATAGATGGTTATTGTTGTATGTTGTTATCAATTCCTTTCATTGTTAAGGTAAACTGAACGATCTGGAGTAAAGTCAATAAAAAATTAAAACAAAATCCTATTATTATCAAGAGTTCTCGGGCCCGATCACTGTTGGAAAAATGTTGCGCAGTGTCTCGTATCCAAATTTAAACTGTAGGTCCAGTTCCGATTAGCCTATCAAGCGCATAAAGTGGATTTATATCAAACATTAAAAAATATCCTCAAGCCTACTAAACAAAACACAGAGCATTTGAGTCTTCAAAAATATTAGGCTTAATAATTTGCCCTAACACCTGACAGTTGGAAGGGGCGATCGCCCCTATCGCCCTCCCCGTGGATCCACGTCTGCTTCCACGTAGTACACCCTGGAGTGCATTTAACAGACTAACAGGACTATGGCGTCTGCACTCACAGCCAGTACAATCCTACGTGGAGCTTTATTGTGAGTTTGTGATCTGCCTATGTGTGTTTCTGATTGTCCCTTCGTCTGCTTCATCTTATCACAATTCATCCTCATCTTCGCGATTAGCCAAAAGTGGAAGAAAAGCGAAGTTAAATACAACATATAAATCAAATCAATTAATGTCATATGTCGTTCAACTAAAAAAGAATGGGCTATGATATATTTCTTCTTCATTTAAAGGGATAAGATAAAGTATACCCTGTACAGTCACGGACACTTCTGGGTTCTTATAACAATCCCATTAACTTCCAATGGACTTGTTACAACCCATGAATCTCCATGACTCTACATACAAAGCGAAGTACGTACTGAGCAATTGAAGGGCATCAGGGAAGTAGCGAGGCCATATCAAGATTCACACAGGGAAGGTAAATTGATTGAGTTGGTGTTTTAAGTCCACTTTATGCACAATAAGACTAATCGGGACTGAACCGACAGTTTAAAGTGTGATCCGACAGCAAAGATTGGAATGATAGCTTCAGGGGTGCCCATCCCCCAAAAGGCCAATGGCGCAACCCCCCCCCCCCCCAAATCTCGTCATGCGTCCCCAGCATTTTTTATATTTAATTACAATAGCGTGTCTACTGAAAGTAACGTTTTTAAGCTTTATTGAACACGATACTTGATCTGCCCTCCAGCTAGACCGTGGATGCATTACCCCTCAAAATATTTTGGGTGAATACGTAATAATTATTTTTATTTGAATACAATAGCCTGTTAAACTGTCCACATTTTTTAATGGATCGAATTTTCGAAATAACGAAAAGTTAGCAATCTCAAGTGTCATAATTATATAAATATGTATTTAAACCATTTTTGTGGTTGGAGAACAAGATTGTAATAACCCACAATTTGGGTTTTTAACACAAAGTCTTACACAACTTAAGATCGAGAATTACAGAACCCTAGCTAGAAATTCCTAAGGCCGGGACGAGAATATAATAAGGTGCCTCCTTCAAAGAACTCGCCCCCTCTGCTTGGGGTAACTACATTTTTTTTTAGTAATCCATAGCAATAATTACATGGATGTCATCTTCAGTGCAAATTTCAGTTGCCAAAGCAAAATTACCCTGCAACAATAACTTAGAAATGCGAATTTGACTCTATTTATTTACCTCTTTAATCGAGTAATGTGCAAGACGGTACTATGAAGTACACAGTTAGTACAACTATTGCAGCATAGCCTACAGGGAATCAATAATACAATAATTTTGCTAATAGAACCATATCATCAAAATGATAAAAAAAAGGTAAAGTGTTCCCCTGTGCTTAGCACCACGCCATGAAGGCGTATAGGGGGTGTGGGGGTAACGCCCCACACTTTCTTGATCCGGTCGTGAGTGGGGGTGATGTGATCAGCATCACGCCCCTGACCGCCTTTACCCCCCAGGGTTTCCCCCAGGTACCCATGTTATTCGACGCTGGGTGGGCGCCGGAGCCGCTTCCATCGTTAGAAAAGTTCCCGGATTTGAACCGGCCGGGGATCGAACCCGGGACCTTTAGCATGGTAGTCAGACGCGTTACCGACTGAGCCACCGCGGCCACTCATCATCAAAATGACTCACCTGTTTTAAATTAAGCAGTATTCCGACACTAAACACTATATTTTAAGAAATTATATTATTAATAAATATCGAGAATATTGTTTGTCTTGTAATGCAGGTACAGTATAATTCTTCACAATCGTCTCATGAAAATGCCAGACACGCATTTTTGTAACGCAATATTGCGAGCGAAGCGAGAAAGAAAATTTTTATATCCATTTCTTTGCAGGCTTGCAAGAATATTACTTTAATGGGACGTCAATACTTTCATAGGATCCCTCGATATTTACTCTTTTCCAGCTACTCTTTTCCCTTGTTCGGTGCCGAAACGTGCACATACCATATCGCTAAAGATAGTTCCCAAATATAATGTTCGAACCCTAAAGAAATCCCTTGACAATCTAAGATTTTACACTTTATTAAGAGCTCCATGTCTCCTCCACTGAAATTTAATATTGAATCCTCCAACCAAAATTTTGGACTTACTGTTATGTTGAAGAATACCTAGATATCACACCCTCCAAAAGAAAAAATCTCCGTCCACAAACCACATTTTCCGCTACAATAACAGACGTAATATTAATACACAAGAGTTGGATATCCCTCCAAATTTAATGCTCAGCCCCCCTAACTAAAATTCCCAAGATAATCTAAGATTTAACACTGATATTCAATAGTCGGATATTGCCCCCCCCCCTTCCCCAATGTTTAATCCTCAATCCGCCACCAGGATCCACGTGTCGATTTAAGACCCAATGTGTAAGAGTTGGATATCCCCCTTCCTTAATAATAATATCACCCGTTACAATTTCCTTGGCAGTCTATAATTTGGTATTTATGTAACAACAATGGATAGTTAATAACGTAATTGAACTTGTGCCAATGCTGTACTGTTTTACATTAAATTTCCATCACAAAAAGTCGCCCCCCTCCAAAAAAAAAAAAAAGTTGCTTGTGTAACATCACAAAGCCTTTACTACTTATTTGTTTATTTAAGTTCTCAGATCCGCATTCAGACGGCAGCAGCTCTGCACGTTGACCTTAGTCGCTGTCAAGCGAAACAAAATTAAACTAATTTCCTCCCCCCCCTACTACTTTCGGAAGCAAGTTTCAGTCAGTTTCAGTCATGGGAAATTTCCCTTCTGCAGGGAAATTCGGACTGAAGGTTTAGCCAAAAGGGAAAAGGGAATTTCGATTAAAAGTATCACAATTTCAGGGAAATTTTAAGACTTCTTACTCTATATTATTACAGTTTATGTCAAATTCCAGTTTCATATTCACATTTTTATTTTTTTTCGGATCCTTCTCATTTCTGCTCCCTTGAATATAAACCTGTATCTATTTATATTTCTCTTAAGTTTATTGTACGTCGCTTCTCTGTATCTTCGGATAATTGTAATGATTAGAATTAACGATTTAATGGATTCCTGGGACATCTGACCAGAAAGCGATGAAAACATGTATGTGAAAAATTTGTGCAACATTTTTTTATTCATACGATCATGGACCAACTGAAATTTTACTACTACTACCACTGCTAATAATAATAATAATGGACATTTCCACTTTGACATGAAAAACGTTTTAAATCCATTCATTTTACAGATAATGACACAAACATGAAATGTGCAAAATATCTCGGCGATATTTGTTTTGGTTCTCGAGAAACACGCCTTCAAACACCGCTGAAATTTACCTCCTACGTCACGGATTTGAAAACGTCCTCTCCACAGACACGAGGTCCTCTGACGTCATCACTTAGAAATGCGTGCAGGCATGGCTTCTGCTCGTCCCGTCAACTTAGCATGAGCCGCGGAAGCGACTGTAAAGTCACTTGTTACTGTGTAAAACAAGTATCTTGTAACTTCCAGTGCAAAAATCTGTGTTCCATTTCTTCGAGATGAATTATGCCCTAGCAGTATAGCAGTATTTACTATAATTCAGCAACTCGGTATAGGGTTTTCCCATTAGGGTGACAAAGCAAAACTTGTAACAGTCAATGGCTGAACACGTGATCAGCCTTGTTCAATGCAAATACATTAGTTGGTTCTGACTGTCAAGAACTTAATGTTATGGGAATGCCTTTTCTGGAATTACAATTATTTTCGTCATAATATTTTCTTCGCAAATTTTAAGATAATACTGGTTTACACGCCAATTTCTGCAATATAAGAGGTGATACGGTATAAATAGGTATGGGGAGTTTTTAAATTTCCTGCAGTAAATGACAGTTTTCTTCAGTTAATATATATATATATTGCAAATTTTTGTATATAGCCTACTTTTACGTCGCTTTTCCGTCAGTTTGTTTAACCGCAACGATGAGAACGCATGGTTAATTTAGTATGTATCTTCTCTAACATCACATTTCTTCCCACTTTTGGCTAATCGCTACAATGAAGATGAATGACTACAAGCAGTATTCGAAGTCGGGGTGCAGGAGAACACCCCCCCACACACACACACACATTACCACCACTACCAACAAGCACAATCTAAGTATCACCAAACCTGCCACGATACGAGACGAACTTTTTCTTCTGTCCCCATTTCATTTCGAAAACATTCACTTGTCCCATCTCCTTTTATGAGACGAGACGGAAAATGTCTCATCTCGTGAGCAACACTAACATTAACAATAGAAGCATCCCCCTAGCTGTCCCCAAAGACTCGAGCAAACATCCTCCCATGTAACAATTTCCAGTTCAATGTGTAACGACCCTGCGTGGTCGCCATATTATATTTTGTTAAGAAGATTTGGATGAAGAATGCATGCTAAATGTCCCTGCGAGGTGTACGCTTTTCGTTTAAATGTGTTAACGGATCCACCTCTACGTATTATTTGACCCTGCGTGGTGGCTGTATTCTGTAAACGCTAACGGATCCACATATACGTTTATTAGATTTGCTTATTATTAGACCCTGCGTGGTTGCCGTATTCAGTAAATGTTATCAATTATTGTCATTTACACTGTTCAACTCGTTGTTTAGAATTGCAGAGTCCTGCGAGGCTCATTACTAATTGTATTGTCTGAATGCACACAGTTTTAGTTTATATTGTCACGTGCATCTAGTGATTTTCTAACTAGTGATTTCTCAATGTCAAAACCTTGATAGAATTGCCCTCACAAACCGAGACGGATGTTTATAAATAGAGACGAGACTGTCAATGAGACATTTACAAATAAACACGAGACAGACATTTACAACTCTCAACGAGAACGAGACCAAGGCTGCCATGTCTCGTCTCGATAGGATCCTTAGTGGTGAAGTTGTGAACCGACCAATTAATGCGTTCGGGGTAACGAGATGAGGCGGCTTTTTTCGCAGTACAAAATTCAAAATATATGGTACCATTTCACTATGGGATATTGTTATACACATGGACGTATATATAGTTCACGTGGGAGGGGGGGGAATGGATCAACTTTTGGTATGATTAGGATTGCTTTATTTCGTAAGTGAAAATCCAGGACACTGCTGGCCGGAAACTTGTAGGGGAGCATGGGGTGCTATTTTAAGATGACTCGAGGGGGGAAAACAACTGATTTGACAGTCTCAATGCAGTTTCTTATCGCAGAAATTCCGAAACTATCAGGAAATTGCAGACATTTGGTCTGCAGTCCCATCTGGTGTGTGGAATTACGTAATTTCCTTCCCATCCGTATCCCGTCCTACGTCTCTAATTTAAGATAATAAAATAAGTAGGAAGACATTTTTATGAAAAAGCGGATGAACAGGTAACTCGGGTAATTTTACTGAACCAAAAGGTGGTGGAACCGTTGACCCCCCCCCCTTAAATATGCCCTTGGTTATACAAATTATTTCCTTGTATTAATTATACATAAACTAAGTATTAACATGTACTGTGCAACTGATGTAATCTTCTCAGTGTATTTTCTTTTAATTTCCCAAAAATATTTGATCATAACTTGCGCAATAGAAATGAAACTCAAACTGAAATTGCTTTATAGGAAATAAAGTAAAATAGGCTTTATAAATAAACTGAAGAATGTGAAAATTCTTATTTTGCACTACATAGGTTACGGTAAATTTCGATAAATGTAAGTTTAAAATATATATATTTTTGAAAGTTTGGTCAGCAACCAATTTTACAAGCAATATTTTATGCATGACCTGAGAATACGCACGCAGCAGAACCCTTTCATTTATCTTGCACGTGAGCAGCACGGATATTTCATAGAAATATGATCATTACAAACCATAGCTTTCCTTTCCACTATCGCTCCTTCTTCCATTATTTAAATCTGTACAGATTTGTAAAACTGCTGCACATGTTCGTTCACCGTGGGCTACCCGCAGTAAACTGGACGCTCGAAGCAGACGAGAAACTAGCTCTCCCTAAGTCGTGACGTATTAACATGGCGGCGGCGTGTTTTCAGCGCAACGCTAGCCTCGCAAATTTGGAAGTCTCGTTTCTGCCTTAAACTCGACGCAGAGAAACGCGAGAACTTGCAGGGGTCATTTTTCCAGGGTGTAGTTTTTAAAATTGTTGTAAAAAAAATTGAGTGGAAATGTCCATTATTATTATTATTATATTTGTTTAGGTGAAGGGGAAAATGGTCCAAAAAGGGAAATTTTGCCCCTTGGAAAGGGAAATTGTGCCCTCAGATTGTGGCAACACTGGTTTCAGTTGGCAGTTGCTATCTTAGCCGTAGACTCGGGGGATATATGATCTGTGGCATTTATAGACTGTTCGTACGCCTCGCCAGAAAGCTGTAACGGAAGCCTGTTTCTGTCGCCGAGTGCTTCGTGTTCCTCTTGCAACATCTAGCCGTAAAAGTGGGTACCCGTACAAAAAAAAAAAAAAAAAAAAAAAAAGGAATCATCAAGCCGGCGTTAAGGAATAAGTTAAACCAGTGACTTTATAATATGTTCCGTTATTAGTTCTACTATGATACGTCATATTGTTCGAGAAGTCAGCTCCGGTTAAAATTGGCGAGAACTATGCGTTTCTACGACTGGTTGCTATTCGACTCATAGTAAGTAAACTTGACGTTATACCAACACTGCGGATAATCATGGCACTTGAATGATTTTTACGTGTGGACATAAGTTTGAACATAGTAATGTGCTTTCCATTTCAAAATATAGTGAAATTGCTTTTTACTTGCATGTCCAAGACGGACGGATGAAGAGCTTGTCTATACCCATGTAGCACACAAAGGTTGGGCCAACGTTGGTAAATGGTTACAAATTTTTTGTTCCAACAGTGGCGAACTGTTGGAAATGTCCGCCTTGCCATCAATCTCCCAACCAACTATTTCCCAATGTTGGCCCAACTACAATGGAAAAACTTTGCCAACCATCTCCCAACCATACTATTTCCCAACGTTGGCCCAACTACAATAAAAAAACTTTGCCAACAATCTTCCAACCAAATCTATTTCCCAGCATTGGGGTAATACAGTGGAAAAACTTCCCAACCATTAATACTAAAACCAAAAACCAACATGCCAATGTTAATACTTTCGGCAAGTTTGTTTATAATATTAATAAATATTTTACAAAAAATTGCATCATTTCTTGTATGTATAAAAATTTATTAAGATTATATTATTAAGACATTTTTAAACACTGGAGAAGAATACAAGGAATGATAAAAAAACTTATGTATTTATCATTATAAAAGTAAAACATTTCTTTGCGGAGCCAATAAGCAAAACAAATTTTACATATACTATTCAAGACAATCACCTTCATATATTACAAAAAAAGTAGCAAGATGCTATTGTATTTATTGAAGGAAAAAAGGTGCAAGAGGTTGACAATTCAGGTGTCAAAGAACACAATGTCAGTTCAATAGAATAGCTTATTATTACAAAATGGAATACATCGAAATGCTGATGTGTCAGCGAAATCTGCTGTAAGAATATACGAATATACTTTTTATGTAAATAACTTGAGGATAAAATAACTCTGTTCTTACATTCTTTTACCATAAACATAAACAATCTACTGCTTGGAAGAGGTGAAGTGAAAATGTCCAATTTGTTTATGAAAATGTTCAATTTAAATTATATGTACAAACCATCATTACTACAATCTTTTTCAATGGAGTTTACAACAACAACATCACCCACCATCTTTCGTAAAGAAGCAATCATCAAGTGAGGTTGTTCCCACAATACAATTCTCATTTTCATTCAAAAGTATAGATTTGATACAGTCAAATGAACTTGTAGTCTGAACAACAGAACCACTTTGAATTATGTCTGTAGATCCTGAAACAGAAGGGACTTCATGAAATTCACTCATTATAATTTCTGCAGCTTTAGAAATGACTCGTCTCTCATATCTTGCTGAAAAATTATCACCAGTCTTTACTTGTTTACTTATTTCTTGATGTTCCTGCAGTTGCCTTTTCCTTTCTACGTTGCTCCTGGCTGCCATCTCTATCTTTGACAAAGCGGAACCAGCTTTGTATCACTGAGTGTATTTCATAATCTGATGCATTTGATGTACATGAATTCCTTCGAACTGAAACCAGAAACAATTCAAACTGTTAGATCCATTGATGAACTCAAATGTAACATACCATATGATATGTGTACTTGGGCCTATCTTTAGTATGAGGATTAAACTTATTCCCTGGCCCATGAAAGGAAACTAATATTGACATATTATCTATGTGGGGTGACATTAATCCTTCACATCTAGACAGTTATTTGTACTATATGCATGGACATCCGCAGGATTTTTTTTCAGGGAGGGGTAAGGAAGGTATTTTTTTCCCAGGGGAGGGGGCAAACAAGGCACATTTTCCCCCAAAAATAGTGTTGTTTCCTAAAAGAAATTGCTCAAATTTGAATTTATGGTGTTCATGCAACAATTAACAGATATTTTTGTGGCTAAAATGAAATTATGTGTGTGAAATACATAATTTTTGGTTGACTTTCATTTTCCGGGAAGGGGGGGGGGCATGCACCCCATCCGGAAGCCCATGACTATATGGTAGGGAAAGGATGGGAAAGGAATTACAGAGACTTGCCACAATATTCATTTCATGTGAGTCATGTAAACTGCAGGGAAGAAACTGCATGGCTAGCCTGGCCTCATCTGAGATCTAACTCACTACCTTCTGAATATAAAGTGAAAGCTCAACTAACTGAGCCAGGCTTGCTGAATTGTGAGAAATGAGTTTGCACTTATGAACACAGTTCTAGTAAAAGCAGAATACTTCAGTGTTATATGAAATAATATTAGTTTTTCGTATTAAGTAAATAAGACAGCTGAAGTAAAAATAATATATACCAAAAACAATGGTAAAATTAAACAACAAATAAGTTTTTTTTAACTAAAAATGTTTCTTCTCTTATTAGAGGATTTTTAAAGACTTATGTAAAAGAATGCTTACTGTTAATACTAAATGTTCTAAAACTTTCCATCATGTACATTATTTGGATTTTACATCAACAAGTAATGGCCCTACAGCCAAATTTAGTTACCAATTGAAAAAAGAAAAAAAGAACAGCCTTCTAACTTACTTGGTACAAGTTCCAATAATTTCAAATGTCGGAGGTATTTTGTTGAGTTCTCCAGTCCAGTTATGACTTGCTGCCAATGCATTAGAAAATATTTTATCCAGAATTCTTCACTCAATTTGCTGTAGGTTTTTGCCTCCAATGAAACTCATGTATGATTCCTACAACAAAACATTAATTCAATCAAGAAGCACTGACTGCACTGTGGGCGATACAAGGTACACATTTTATCGTAAAATTTCAATCTCCGGGAAACGTATTTCTTCAATCTTACAGAACGGAACTGAGTTTCTGTACACTTTTGAAAGGTCATGGAAGTGTTTTCTTCCATCGTTCAATTTATTTGGCTGGTAAATCATGTATTTTTCTAGATTAATGTTTGTCTCTCTGATGCACAAAAGCTGTTGCCTCTATTTCCTTCCACTACATAAACCAGATGTTGTGAGCGTTTCATGACGTAACCTCCGGTCAGTGTTTCCAACCACACATATTAGTAACTATGTTAACGTTACATAACCTATGTAAATCTGCATCTTAATGTGCATGATTTTTGAGTAAACCTAACAAAGTTAACGTAACGTAACTAATGTAACCCTTTTTTAAACTATGTTAACCTAACCTACCGTAACTAAGATAACCCTTCTTTTAACTAGGGAAGTAGTTATTTTTCAGTTAGGAAGGTTGGAAACACTGCATACCAACTGATGATAGACAACGTTAGTCAAGATTTGCCCACCATATTGTGTGTAACGCAAGCGAAAAAGGAACGAACAATAATTACTAGATATGTGCAAAATTGAAATTATTTTCGTCAAAAAAGTGAAATCCCACCTTAAAGAATCTTTAGCAATGCATAATAGTTAAGTACGAATGTGAAAAATAACAAAATAAACGAATTTGAGTCTCCCGGAGATCGGAATTTTAATGAAAACTGAAATACTTCAATTTGCATGATTTTTTCAGTGAAACTTATATTGATGTAAAAGAAGCACATGGAGTTTAGAATGTAATTGATCTCTCTTAAATTACAACATACCACTTTGAGCTACAGTCAATTATGCTGAAAATGTTAACTGCTTGATTAACACACAAAAAAAAGTTTGACATTAATGATTTCACTCACAGAAATATGTGAACTTACCATCTGCTTCATGTGCTCAGGAGAAGAAAGTAACCACTCTTCCACCCTCTGAATGGCATCCTCTGTTTGACAAGGAAGCTTTAGATTTTCAGGCAAGGGCTGATTTGAGGATATCAATGTTGGATTCAAATTTTCCAAAATAAGCTTCTGATTTTCATGTATTTCTAAGTCTATTCTCAATTTTTGCCCGATGACGTGAAATAACAGATAAACTACTCCCATGAAACTGGCAATTTGCAATTCTCTTGTCTGACCCAGATGTAGATTGTAGAGCCGAAGTTGCTTTGCCTTCACCTAGAATGAAGATGCCAGTAAAAGTAAAAGATCAATCTCTTGCAATCAGTACAGTATACATATTACAAATTGAAATAGGAAAATAGCTACAGTGTGTTGTTGTACAGTTACAAACATGTTAGTGTATCTTCCTTCATCAAAAAAGGTCACAATTACTGTTACAACTGCACATAAATTCACATTACATGCAACACCTGTCTCCAGTTTTATGTCCATGAGAACAAGTATAGAAATGAAAACACAAGGAATTAGTTGGCGATGTTAAACACTGAGTAATTAATAAAATATAAAATTTCAATTCCTAACACATTAGTGACATTTATATGTTTGAAATATTTTTTAAAACTTGAATTTACATTTTACTATGGTATACTGCTTATCACATTTGAAACAGAACATGTCTCTGCACAGTTACTGGCTACTGTATACCACACTGTGTATAGTAGTCTGTTTTTGATTAAATATGGCTGTCAAACATGCTTGTCAGAAGAACATAAATAATGAATTTGACACATCATTTAACAAATTTGTATGGTACTTGAATTTATTAAGAATGGCTACAAACTAATTCTTTTCCGAATAATTTATGAATTACATACCTAATGATTCAGTGTATTTTACTCAAAAGAACAGTGGAAATGAAGAATGTTGTTTGATGTTGCTTAACTATAATGAATCACATCGCTAGAAAGTGAAAACACAAGGATGTCTTCTGCATTTTAACCTTACTGGCGGTAACGGTTCAGATTGTTTTATCATTTTTTCAAATTCTCCTAACAGGAAGACTAATTATTGTAGAATTTTGGCAATCATTGTCACGCAAAACTTGAACCTTTTTTAACGTAATGAGTACTGTTTGGAGTTCGAAAAAAGTTATTTATATTGAAAAAATGGTAACAGTTCGGTATATTGGAGACACATTTCTTCATTTTTACAGAATAAACTACTTACGGAAATGAGTTTCTCCAAGGTTTCCAACGTTGTCAAGGTAGTTTCTTTCATCGTGGAATCTATTTGACCGGGAAATCATGTATTCTTCAAAAGAAATATCTCACCGACCCACAATTGCCATGGCTTTCATTTGCTTCCCCTACGTGAAGCGGATGTGATGACATAACGGCCCTGTCAGTGTTTCCAACCCCCTTTTTAACTATGCTTGCCTAACCTAACCAAACCTTATCGGAAATGGTTCGTGGAGCTATCCGTCAGCTACCCGTGCATAATGTACAATTTGCACACGTGACGAACACGATAGTAGGTATTTTTCAGTGAAGAAGGTTGGAAACTCTGCATACCTACAACACTAGTTAACTTGTGCCCGCCATATTGTGTGTTAGGGAAGCGAAAAAAGGAATAACAGAAACCACTCTCTATGTGAAAAATTGTGGTTGTTTTCATGTAAAAAGCATAATGGCATCTTGAACTATGTTCCACAATACACAATTGGTAAGAACGAACCATGCGAAACACAAAATATGGGATTTTAATGTGTCTTCGATACAACGAACTGGTACCGAAAAAATTAACTTAAAAATGATCTTACGGAAGAATGTTTGCTTTCCATGGAGAATGCACTTTCCTTGACAACCGACTGTAAGTATTGTAGACTAGTGGGAATTGATGAATAACTAAATCGAAAGCTTAGAAGAATGCATTTAGACATTCAGAGACTTTATTTTAATGCTAAGAGAACCAAACCTGGCCTACCTAACTACAAAGGCACATATTGAACAAAATCTTAAGCAATCGCTAAAACTCTGCAATAGGTGTTAGCAGAAGTAAATCGAAATCAAACCATGTAAAAATTGCATTCATAACATGATGAAATCACAATAAAACAAAAGGAACTTGAGCAACTGGCAACTGGAAAGATACGAAAAATACTCTTTCAACATTCTTCGTTGAGGTTGTGTGATTCAGTCTCTCTCTCGAAAAAATCGTCGGTGTTTCTCATTATGCATAACAAGGAAATAATTTATCATTTCATTAAAATTTCGGTAACCACCAAACGTCTCTAATTCCTTTATTTTCGTATTTTTCACATTGATACTTACATATTCTGCATTCGTAAGGATTCTTCTATTTCGCGTTTCGTTTTTTGCAGGCAAATAATCTCAATTTTCGAAATATGGAGTATTTTTATTTTCTTCGCTTTTGCTTCCGTTACACGCGATATGGCGGAGAAATCTTGACTAGCGTAGTCCATGATCAGTGGTTATGCAGTGTTGCGACCTTCTTCATAGCAAAATATCTAGGTACTAGTATGGAGAATACGTAAGTACGAATGTCAAAAATTGACGAAACTCGGAAGTTATAGGTGTCGTGTGGTGGGTGTGTTGTGAAATTGGTGCCGGATGTTGAGGATCCGGTGGAGTTTTTGGTTGCACACGGGGTGGTGAAGAGAGGAAAGGAATGTGCAAAGTGTGAAATTGGAAATAATTGCGAATCATTGGCGCTAGCCCCACGAACCATTGGCGCTAGCCCCACGAACCATTGGCGCGTGGATAGGTTAGTAGGGCCACGCAAAGTTTCAATAGTGAAAAAGATAGCCCCACGAACCATTGGCGCTAGCCCCACGAACCATTGGCGCTAGCCCCACGAACCATTGGCGCGTAGATAGGTTAGTAGGGCCACGCAAAGGTTTCAATAGTGAAAAAGATAGCCCCACGAACCATTGGCGCTAGCCCCACGAACCATTGGCGCGTGGATAGGTTAGTAGGGCCACGCAAAGGTTTCAATAGTGAAAAAGATAGCCCCACGAACCATTGGCGCTAGCCCCACGAACCATTGGCGCGTGGATAGGTTAGTAGGGCCACGCAAAGGTTTCAATAGTTAAAAATTGGTTTCGAAAAAAATATTCGTAGCCCCACACACCATTCTCGGATAGCCCCACGAACCATTGGCGCTAGCCCCACGAACGATTCACGGATAGCCCCACGAACCATTCACAGATAGCCCCACGAACCATTCATAAATAGCCCCACAAACCATTCACGGATAGCCCCACGAACCATTCATGGATAGCCCCACGAGCCATTCACGGATAGCCCCATGAACCATTCACAGATAGCCCCACGAACCATTCACGGATAGCCCCACGAACCATTCACGGATAGCCCCACGAACCATTCATAAATAGCCTTAGAGATACTGGGCGAAAGGGGGGGGGGGTTATAGCCCCCATCAACCTCACATTGAGCACGCCACTGATCCTGTGCACGTCATGTTGTCGCAAGTTCGTAATCAGAAATGATGAACAGTAACTCACGTTTATTTACGTTCTAGAACTGTTACACAGTTACAAAACCGCGTATTTGGAAACACTGACCGGTGGTTATGTCATGAAACGCTCGCAAATATTTGGTTCACGTAGTAGACGGACATCAAGGGAACAGCTTTCGTGCATTGGAGTGACATTAATGTCGAAAATTACATGATTTACCCGCAAAAAAATTTCAACGAGGTGAAAACAAACTTCCAAGACCTTCCTAAAGTATAAATAAACCCATTTCGGTAAGTACTTTCTCCTGTAAAATTGAAGAAATACGTTTTGGGGATACGAAAATTTTACCCATCAAATTTTCATCTTTGCTGCTTTCAGATTACCAACATACGAAGTGGCATGCAATTCAAAAGGTTTCGCAGAAACCTCAGTTTTATAAATAAGATTGGAAGAAATTAGACAAAAAAAAAAAAAAAAAAAAAAAAAGAATTTCCCTTCCGCTGGGCTCGAACTCGGGTTGCGCGCATGCTAGTCCGACACGATAACCAACACATCATTTTACGGGGAACGTGAAAGTTGGTGTGTGTTGACAGACTGTAGCTACTGCCATATCAGCACTGACAACTAGGAAGCGTTCTCAATGATCACGTGGCTGCATGCTTTTCACTAATTAATAACTGCGTTTTCTCAACACATACACAAATACATCGTCGCTTCGGAACATCAAATTTTCATCTTTGCTGCTTTCAGATTACCAACATACGAAGTGGCATGCAATTCAAAAGGTTTCGCAGAAACCTCAGTTTTATAAATAAGATTGGAAGAAATTAGACAAAAAAAAAAAAGAAGAATTTCCCTTCCGCTGGGCTCGAACTCGGATTGCGCGCATGCTAGTCCGACACGATAACCAACACTCCAAACGAGACAACACGAAATTCTTTCGCAAGTAGCCTACTGAAACGCAAGTTAATTTTCAGATTGCTAATTCCCAAGGTATAACATGCCTAGGGAGATGGGTCTTGCATTTTCTGTACTTTTGTTATTTCAGTCGCTTTGGTCTCTCCCTAGGTTAATCACGGCAATAATGAGGAATATTTCTTAGACAAAGATGATAAACACACACACAGGAATAATCACCCTCGCAAAAAAGCCAGAACTCGAGTCT
Organism: Lepisma saccharinum; assembly: GCF_977018435.1. Taxonomy (NCBI): domain Eukaryota; kingdom Metazoa; phylum Arthropoda; class Insecta; order Zygentoma; family Lepismatidae; genus Lepisma; species Lepisma saccharinum. The sequence continues at coordinate 90,842,083 of NC_139230.1, forward strand.
GGAACCTTCGACGCGAGGTGTGTTTCTTGTTCTAACTATATCTGTGTGTTTTCGTTAGATTCATGGTATTTCGTGAGTTCATATGAATAAAGTAAATAAATAAGACAAGTGGGTGGAAGGGACTGGAGAATCGTAGCTACGGAACCATTGAGAAGATATCCATCGCCTAGATAGAGAATCTCTATATCCCCTTGTGATAGAGAACTTATTAGAAGAATGAAAATACAGATTAAACGAACAAATTTGATGTGTATCCTTTCGTCAAAATGCCTAGAAAACAATATTAAATACTTCTTCACCAATAGAAAAGAATAAAAAAAAACTGTCCTTGGTGGGGATCGAACCTAGACCTCACTGATGAAAGTTCCGTACGCTAACCAACACACTATCAATAACACAACTATTTTTTTTTCAGTCAGTCTGTTTCCTTCCTCAACACCTGAAGACGAAAATGCATCTTAATTTCTCTCAATAAATAATTGTTTTATTGCCTATTAATAGAAACCACGTATGTCAAAAATAGACGCATTCTTTCTGTGAAAAGTCCCATGTTTCGGACATCGTGCTTCTCCATTTACTGTTATTTGGACATTCACTTGGAAGTTAAAACTTAGCTTTGTGTGTTTGTTTTCACGTGCATGTGTGTGAGAAGAGTGGTGTGCACGTGTGTTCGATGTTTTTCTGGGTATTATTTTCGTTCAAAGCATTCATATAATTTTAAAATATGGAATTTACTGTAATGCAAGGAGTGAAAATATAAACCCCGTCCGTCAGGTTCGTTCCCAAACAACATTAAATAATGGAACGTAACGTGGACCGAGTATTATTCCATGTCGAGAACACGAGACATTACGATCGACAATCTTCATCTCGTATTTCTCTTTGGCATCATTTCTCAATTTACAGAGTTGTATACCCGTGACTGGTATACAAGCCGCAGAATTTCAATGCTGGTTGGGTTGTCTAGTCACAAGGCGCTTGGTGGTCAGACATGGATGGCTTGCTTCAGTGCTTCTTCAATAGGGTCGTTACAACCCAGAACTGTCCGTGACTGTACAACATAATTGCCATTTACATTCCACATCGTTTGGGAAATTTTATTTGAAAACTGCGGACTGAACAGATAGGCACCCAAGCACTCTTTATAGTAAGCAGGTTACAGTGTCGGATCTACAAATCTTGGGCCCCCCGCAAGATATTACCAAAGGTCACCCTCTACCTACCTCCTTTACACACACACACACGCACATGTATATGTATATACATATATACACATATATAGATTATATTTATTATATATATATATTACATTATTATATTTACATATATATATATATATATAGACTATACACTATATTTTTATTTACTTATGAATATATGTGTACAAATACATATATATAATTTATGTGTGTGTGTGTAATTCTGGATCTCATGTTGACCAAGTGCAAGACACATATAAAGGGCCTAGAGGGTGCTTCGAAAGTCCCTTAACACCCCCTATAAAAAGTAAAGGAGTTAGGCTGGGTACAATTGGTCATGGTAGAAACAGGTTAAACTTAGGAGGAACCACATTCGTGTGTTCCAAGCGGACGTCCGCCATATTGGTGGCCGCCATATTGAATTCAACTCACAATTTTTAAATGGGAAGGAGGTGATGTCAGAGAGCGTGATGTGATATAGTATATATGACACTGCTTTCTTACACCTGGAAAATGATACATTTGTTACAATCATGCAGTCGTAACTTTTTCCTGCTTAAAGAAAGATAGGTTGACGAAATCTTCACCACTGCATTTCTCGTGAAATTTCAGCCTGATTTGATTCTAGTCTGACTACCGCGCGGGAAAGCCGGGGTGGGTGATCTAAGGTCGGAATTTTTCCGGCTCTGACCCCGCATAAAGCGGTTGTATGGCCCACCCAGATTCAAATCAAATGGTACCCGGGAGGTGGGGGTAAAGGCAGCCGAAGCGTGGTGCTTATCACATCACCTCCACGATGGCTGAGATCGAAAATATGTGGGGCCCACATACCCTAAATGTGCCTTCATGGCACTGTTCTATATGCACAGGGAACTTTAGCTTTACCTGTATATATTGTATTTGTTTCTGTACCCCTGAGTAACTACGCTTATTTCTTGCATACGCATATACGAATCCTCTACTATGCCAATGGCTGAGTGCCCCCTAAAGGCTTACTTGCCTCCCCACCCCACCCCCCTCCCCGCACTGCGGGGTTTTGCGGCTTGTACATCCAGCACTGCAGGCTACTATACAATGGAAGAGAATTGTAACTGAAATGCAGCACTGCTAGCAGACGGTAGCGCCATGGTGAAGTCAAAGATGTTTGCAGTACCGTCTGTATCTTGTTAACTCTTGTATTATGGAGAGGGAGTGGTTCAATGTAGGGTTAGATTGTTTTGTAAAATGAGCATCTTAAAATTACGTCCACGCATTTAAATATAAAAATGTACAGGATAGTATAGTCCTACTCATTTCTTCTTTCCCACCCGATTCCAGAACATTTGTGCATCCCGAAGAAACTATTCGGAACACCGGGACAAATGATACCAAATGATTGTCCCTGAAAATTCGGGACGTATAGCGTCCCTAGGTATGATCTGGCTATCAAAATCCACTCTGCCACCACATGAAAGCTCACACATTTATTAAATTATATCTACGAACTTCTAACTTTTCTACATAAAATGAGCAGAAAATGCATTTGAAAAGCTAATCCCAGCTTCTCTTTAAAGAAGAATTACAATGTTAGAATTAATCTTTTCACCCTTGCTAAAACTAAACCCACAGCGCTACAGCCCTTGAAGGGCCTTGGCTTACCTACCGACTGCTGGTCTCCCTCCCATACTGTTCCTCCGTCACCTGTTATAGCGTGGAGGTCTCAGACCAGTATTTGGGTGACGGGTGATCAGCCCGACAAACCCCCAGCCGTTGTTGTAGGTCTTCTTGACCGGGTTACGCTCACTCACTCGGAGCTTCCCAATTTCCTCACGATGGTGGGTTGCCACCGGCCCTATACGTAGGCCGAATAAATTCCGACCAGAGCCGGATTCGAACCTACGCCGTCCCGCAGCGAACGATCTATCTATCTATCTCACCCCCTTAATTCTACCACCCATTACATCAGCACCATCATATTCTTCACCAACTATTTTTTTTTCTAAATCCACACCCACTCAACCCAGAGAGAGTAGAAGTACTAATAGCTGAAGCTAACCCAGATGCAATTAAAATCTCCAATAGGGACTAGTTTCCCATTCCGATCTAGAGTTTGGACAATGGTATATCGACTTTCGGGATTATCAAACAGTTGGGAAATTTCAAATTATCAAAAAATTAGAACCTGAGGAATACTTAAAACTGGAATGGTAACAAGCCATATCGGGAACTTCTAATGAAATTATAGTATTCGCGCTATAAAATCACAAGCAGCTGCTTCGGGCAGAAATTACATGTGGCATTATAGAATTTGTGAAATATCAGGAGTTTTCTGAGTATTTTCCGGAGAAATTCCGAATCTATCATGAAATTGTAGACATTTGCTTTGCAGTCCCATCTGGTGTGTGGAATCAATTTTTTTCCCATCCGTATCCCGTTCTATACGCTTGTAATTAATGAGAACACAATAAGTCTGAATACATTTTTACGAACAAGTCTTTGCGCATAGCGGATAGAACAGGTAATCTGGTAATTTTACAGAACCTAAGGGGGGGGGGGTTGGACCCGTTAAACACCCCCTTAAATACGCCCATGAATATACGTATATAACATTTTGTGTTGTATACGATTTAATTTTTTGAGCTCGGAAGCATGTAATCTCAGGAAGCAGATGCAAATGATCAGTAGCGTACGCAGGATTTTATCAAGGGGGGGTTATTTCTAAAACTTTCTCCAAATTTACATTACCATTGTTATTTTATACTTTAATCTACTTCTAATTAATTAATTAGCTGAATTACTACTAATAATACTACTAATACCACTACTACTACTAAGTAGTCGAGATCTACATAAATATAGTATTTATGAAAGCAATAGAACGAAATTACTTTCTAATCATTAGAGTTTTATCGAATTCTGGGAGCATTTTTTTGTTTCTTTGTTACGAAATAATTGTCTCGTCAACGAGGTGAGACATTTTAAGTGTGAAGAAAATCCATAAAAATAATAAAATATATAAAAATAAATTGAAATAATCAAGGTATGGAACTCATCCAAGGAGCTGCGATGGTCTAGTCGGTAGAGCGTCTGACAACCACGCGGGAGATCAGGGTTCGATTCACGGAATTAGTTGGAATTTTTCCGACTTCTTCCCCGCATAAATGTTCCCGATAATTCACATCTGGATTATCTCGCTGTCCTTACAAAAAAAAAAAAAAAAAATACAATAGTTAAGTTTATTGTCGTTTGAATAATTGTCTAGTCAACAAGGTGAGACATTTTAAAGAGAGACATTCAAACGTGCTGCGGTAAACAATGGGAAGGTGGACTGGCGACTGTATTCTTGTCCGCCTAGCCTTTGTCTATACATTAGCCACTTACAACGAACCAAGGACTTTATTTAGTTAATTCTCATTGTTCACACAAAAAAAATACACGTTCATTGAACACTGGCGTACGTAGAGTTGTGGCTGATGGGGTTACAGGTCCTACCGAAATTTTGAGAAAATCAGAATTTTCAAATAAAAATTCATTAAGAATTTTAAAAAATCAAAATGTGTAAATGCGAAACCTCTTTTAAAGTGAGTCCCGATTGCCATTTTTGTCTTTCAGTACAATTTTAATAGACTGAACATCTCCAACAATACCAAATAATTAATTATGTATCCTGAACGAAGCCATGTGCTATCCACATTTACTATTCCAGCCCCTCCAAAAAAAAAAATCCTGCGTACGCCAGTGTATTGAACATTGTTGCAACTGGGATACAAAAAACTATTTTCTCTTTTAAATCATAGTTACCCTCATATTTTATTTTCAAGAATTCGTGTTTATGTTCAATGCATCACTCTGAAAGATGCGTGTGTTTGGAATGCTGTGCTTTTCTCCATTTTGCATGCAAATAATAATTCAAATTATTATTATTAGTTGTTGTAATAGTAATAGTAATAGTATTGTCCCAGATCTTTGACTGATAAATTGGCCATTTTTTCCCCACAACAATTTTCATAATATTTCACAAGCTCAAGGGGGGTTAAAACCCCGTAACCCCCCCTTGCGTACGCCACTGCGAATGATTATATTCTTTCGGTGTCAGAAAGTACTTGCCCATTAAACTGAAGCGCGAACTTGTCGAATCTATCAAAATATCGCTCTAAAACTCCCCCTCTAAATATGGCCATGATTCAGTAGACTTAGTTACATGCTATTTAAACATTTAAAATAAGCGTGAGCCAGGATGGATCGAATTCAAAATCCGGATTCCCTCCGAAGAAATCTCCGTTTTTACTATCCGGATCCCGGATTTTAAAAAATCCGGATTTGGCCATCCCTAGTTAAGACGTGTCTGTGTTTGCTATGAGATAATGGATTGGAAAAGATACGTAACTACTAGAACAGGAAATGGTCGTTACCACTAAGCAAGCAAGCACTAAGTCAGAGCTTTACCACAGTTTTCTCTGCTGAGTTAACATTACAAATAAGATTTTTTGTTGCCTTGTGCCGAAACAAGTTTTTCCATCTTGTCAGTTACAAGAGCCCGAATTTTAAAGCTGATCAGTGGAAAATAAAGATTTCACCGTTATGCACAAATACGAGTACCAGATGCTCCAATAAGATATTTCTCAATGTACCCACAAATGAAGAAAACAGACGACTTGTTTGTGTGCGATTTACATGGCGAGGCCACGTGAATGATAAGTTACAAGAACAATAAAATTGGTCTGTGAAAGCTATGCAAAAGTGCAAGTTACTAAAAATACTGTTCTATTTGATTATATTCTAGTGCATTACCATGGGCGTAGCCAGAAATTTTTGTACGGAGGAGGGGGTTCAGGCTCTGATAAAAGTTAAAACATTAATAATAATAATGATAATGGTTATGATTGTTATTGCACAATAATAACTACTTATTATAAACTAATAAAATAAAAGTTTTTATTTCTATAATAATTTTATTACATTCTTCCTTGGGCAGACTGTTCTATTCAGTCCACCAGATGAGCGAATATGCAGCGCAACTGTTTTTCTTATTTTTTTTATTATTATTATTTTACATTTCAAATACAGTTAGTGTAGGCTACTGGAATGCAAATCACTATATTTTGTTATTTACATTCACACGCCTTTCTCAAGAAAGAAAATTAAGTTAGGAGTAAATTTTGGTCATATAGTGCGACCTCTCACATCAGAGGCGTCACCTGAAGGGGGTTCACGGAGGATACGAAGTCCCAACCGAAAACGGAAAATTTTCAAGTTGTTTTCTTTCCTGCACAATAAAACACTACATTTCAATATACTTATTTTACAAAGCAAATTTTTTGGTTCATAAAGTATTCAGAATGCTTCAAATTTCCCAATTTCCCCCGACTGTTGACCAGTGGCGAAGCGTCCTATGAGGCCAGGAGGCCGGGCCTACCCACGCCATTACTCTTTTAAAGGTGTATTTACTTATTTCGTCAAAACACATGTAATGCAATGGAAAAGTTTGGAATTTTCATTTATGATAATTACAAAAAAATTCTAACCCTGTCCAGTATACGAACTTTCCACGGAGTGAGGCACATTTGCTCGGGCCTCTTCTCTTCACATTCCGTCGTATGGTCGTATATGCGGGAAGCCTAATCTTACGAGTACTGTACGTATGCTTATAACGTGCTCCTGAGGCCGGCCTCGCGGTGTTACCCACTAGGACGAACGGAATATCAGCAACACTGCATTTCCGCCAGGGTTGGAAATTTGTGGTGTACCGGCATTTTATATAAACATTAGCCTGTGTTCGTGCAGAGATATTTCTATTTCATTGTACATTCTCCATATTTTGTACGAAACTTAGGTTTTCCTTCTTTTCATCGACAAGTGTAAGTGAAATTGAAAATTACGGAGTACTGTTCTGACTTAGTTTTCTGGTCAGAGTGCTGATGGTCTTGTCGATTCACCCAACACCGTAGCGTAAACAGAAAGTCTAAAGAACTTATATTTGTAAAGTAAGTCTTCATACCAAATTATGTAAATTAAAATGCTAGCTACGCCTTATATTTACAAAGTAGTTTTACTTTCACTGGAAATTGAATAATTAATTTTTATCGTGAACGGGGATTCCCTCCTTTGTTTCCTGTCTGTGAAAACTTGCCTCCTGCTCAGGACGCTACAAGAGAGCGTGGCTCGGAGCGCAAAGTTCGTGGCGGTTGATTTTTGTTTGTGATTCGTGTCGTGTGCAGCGATCAGATTTATGCAAGAAGTGCTGGACTGAAATGCAAGAACAATCGAGTTCTTAATTGAGTGAAGATGTAATCATCGGTAAGGTAGGACCCACTTTTGGTTTTTCATGTTTCCTTCTTATAACAATAATTTCTAAAATGTTTTCAACTATATTTTCCTTTGCAATTAGCAGTGGCAAGTGACAGCAAAATTTAAAAAAAATTAAAAGTTGTTGAAACGTTATTTAATGCGTTAACACTGTCGTCGAATAGATATTGCAAGCAGACATTTTTTTATGCAACCGACACAAGCGAAGAGGTAGGCAGTTTCGTTTACCCTGAAGGGATAACAAGAGAAGAGGGCGTTCAATGAGAGTACAATGAAAGGGAAGATTTTTTGGGTTCAGGTCTGGCGGAACAAGCCAGTGTTGTCACATTGGATTGGCAGAAAAGAGCTGAATTGCGCCTAAAAATTGGGATTCTATTCTCTCAAGCAACTACATTTATTATAACCTGTTTATATTATATGTTACATAGTAACCTGTCGTGTTGCCGGGTCCCAAACAAGGATCGTATGTTCTATTATTACGTAAAGGTGTATACTAACGCAAGGGGTAGAACAAACTAGGATGCGAAGTATACACACTGAATGAGAGAGGTCACCTTTACTTACGTTTTTTCTTGAAAGCCCCGTGGTGGACATCCTAACACGTTACGAAGCCAGGTGACCTAATTGTGGTCATGTCAATGTTTCCTGATCATCTTTAATTCATTCTCCATACATTCTCATCGTCATGATTAGCATAGAGCAGAACAAATGAGACGAAAACATTCAAAATTTAAATTATGTTTACTTGCACATACAGGTGTCAGAAATTCATTTATCTAGAAAGCCAAGACTGGAATTAACTACAACCATTCCTTTAGTTAGACAACAGATAACAATGGTGTTTTCCTCGGTGCGAGAAAGTCTTGCTAAAAGAAACTAAGTTGGCAGCAGTAGAACGTAGCAAACTGACAGTCGCTGAAAGTGCGGAATTCTGTCGTCTGCTCACGGCACAAACGTCAGAATGACCCGAAAATTATGGCGGGGTTCTAGCCCTTTTTACCTCAATTGCAAAATAAATAAATAAATTTAGAAAAAAGTGATGAAGAATTGACAACAGGGCTCGAGCACTATTCGTTGGATTTTCGCGATGTCCCGTGATTGGTAGTTCTTTCTGGAGGTGTGTGCATAAATCAGGGGTTGAAAAATATACAAACAAATAAAAAACAAAAAAAACAACAGAAATGAACAAAATCTAGATCGATGACATCTGGTGGGCGGGAGGAGAACGTCTAAGACATAATTATCGTACTGATGGCAGGTAACAACACTTTTCAAAACGTCACGCCACTTGCAAGTAAAGAAGCGGCCTGGAGAGACATTGAACCACTCTCCATGACATAGCCCCCCTCCCTTTCTTTTTACATATTTGAGCAACTTTTGGAAATTATCACACTTTTGTGCCTACCCTGTTAGGAACTCTACGCTTCGCCACTGCTGTTGACAAGAAAAGCTCACCAGCATAGGCAGCGAGAGCAAGGGGCACATCTGGCGCTATGAACTCCCTCTGCTGTATTCTTCCTGTGTTGTTAGGAGCCGAGAGAAACCAAGGGGGAAAACTGGAAATCTGAGCATGTGCGCCTTCCGAAAGAACACTGTCAACAGATGGCAGCAACTGTTCGGAGAATGCCTTAGAGTATATGTATTCCAGGGAGGTGCAGTCTGGCGTTCGAAAAAGTTCGGAACCATTCGTGAACCTCCACGGATGACGTCAGCCACGGGACATCTCAAAGACGAGCGCCAGCAACGGTATAGGAATTCACACTTCTTCCGTGTTTTTGAAAATAAATTTGTTTTAAAAATCGAATGAATGTTCTGACGTATGTGTGTAAGTAAATGTATATGCATAGAGCAGACTATATCTAGTAAACTGAATCGCTGAAGGTTAACTATCAATAGAATTAACATGTAATGAAACCCGGGAAAGTTAAAATTAATTGTTAAATGTGACTTACCATGTCCACGAAAGAAGCATTAACACGACGCCAGGAAATAGACCAAAAGAACACGCACTGCGCACATGTAGCAGACATAAATAATCCAAACATTATTGTTATTTCACTTCACACTCTGTACACGCTTCATTTGAGAGCCTGGATAGATAAATTTTTATATCCCGTGAAGCGTCAACACACGTAAAATATTGCGTACATGTTTCTCATTTGTTCTCAAAGTCAAATATACATTAATGTAAACTAGATCATAAGCTTTCCCCTCCAAAGACAGTCCTGCCTGACTACAGGTTGGCATTAATTAGACAACAACCATTTTTTACCTTTCTTGACCTGACTTCGATTTTGTTTAATATTCGAATTTAAATGCCTGATACGAATGTATGTCCGAGTTTTGACAAAGGGTTCTATAATTTCCTTCTTTATCATAGGAAACCTGGAAAGTAATAATGATCTCATTGTTTCCATTACTCAACATTTCCTGCTTAAATCACCAGGAGGATTGTATAAACAAAATGAATTTTCCATTTGCTCAACGATTTGAAAAATCTTCAGTAGGTTTATACATGTAGGTGTAAGCTTTTCTTGTGCTAATGCACTTACAATATCACTTGTTCTGCTTTTGTGACTAAGAAGACATTCGATTTGGTTGAAAAAAAAAACTCGTCGAAGAATTTCCCTTACTTTCTTAGTCACGTTGAAAGCAGATTGCTTTGATTTGTGAAGTCTTACTAACTTAGGGTGACCAGACGTCCTCTTTTATCCGGACATGTCCTCCTTTTTAGGTGTCTGTCCAGCGTCCGGGCGGATTTTTCAGAAATCGCTAAATGTCCTCCTTTTTTGGAAAGAGTATAGCATCGACCGTAGCAAATGAGCTGCATAGAGAATACTTCAACACATAACGATCATCATGTGACTTGGGGCGCGCTAAGTATTCAACCAATGCTCACCTAGCATCTGGGAACTGAACACGATCACTTTCCCGAGTGAGTCATTAGTAGGGGCGCGGATTTATGTGCACTATAAACCTCTGAAATAGACAGTCAAATACGTACCAAAAGGATGAAAATGGGCACATAAAAAGGTACTATAAACTAAGAAAATGCACTGAAAAAGCGCCCTAAATTAAAAAAAAAAGACATTAAAATAGCCACTGAATGTGAACTTATTTCAATGTTCTTCTTACAATGCACAGTTATTCTGTATTAGCACTTCAGTTTATACATAAAAGTGCGCTAACGGTTAACAAACTATTAATACTCTTTTGATGGAAATTCACATTTGCGGGGAATCGTCAGTTAAAGTAATTCTCATAAAAAGACCTTGTGTTAACGACTGCGCGAATTTGAACAAATGATGAAAAAAATTGCACCATTGTAACAAGAACTAAATAATAATTAGAACAATGTTCCAATTGAGACCCTCAAATCTGGCGAATACAAGATTTCAGTCAGTACATCAACAAAGCCTTACAACTTTCAATGTAAAAAGAAAAAGGCTGGCAGAAATGTATCGAAAAAGTGTGGGAGCACCAAAAAACGGTTTCACCCAGCACATACGATGAAATCATTTACAGCGACTCGCTGTGGTAGTGTTGCTCGCCACCTCTCCCTCGCTAGCCTTTTCAGCACCCCACCTGCTGATGGTAGAGTACGGAGTACGGTCAAATGCTGCACCTATTTTTCGTTTCAAGCATATTTCGTCTGGAAGGTTTCTGACACCCCTCCGCCCCCCTCTATAATGAGACCCTTGCACTTTCAAAACCTTATCTGGCATCAATTTTACACCACCATATAATAATCATCATGGGATACTGTGAAATGAAAGTACTCTCGCTATGTTTAATTAATAATATGCATTATCAGTTTGTAAATATATAGATATGAAAATTTTCATTCATTTATTTAAGTCATATTATATTTGCAGATACATGCACTTATTACTACTACTTCAGACAGGCAAGAGCGCATGCACCCCATGCAGTGCATTCTCACCGATATCCCCCAAGATAATCTCTCAGTTTCACATACGACAAGAACCATACAAATATAGTACAAAAATATTGCGCAAGTGTTCCTAAATTCTTTATAACTAGCTTAAGAATTGCATGAAACAATCCCTGTTAATAATATGTTTAAATTTTGTTTGTTTGTTTGAATTGGTGTTTTAAGTCCACTTTATGCACAGTAAGGCTAATCGGGACTGGAACTACAGTTTAAAGTGGGATCCGGACCACTATGTACCACCACTAGGTATCGAACCCGGGACCACTTGATTACAAGGCGACGACGCTATTACTGCGCCATCGGGGAGGCCCCAAAATTTTATATTTTTCAATGTCATCACTTGTGTTTGTCTAACGAGTGATTAAATCAAGTACATTATTGAGCATTATCACAAAAATCTATTTTCCATCTTTTTCGAGCATTTGACATATTTTTTCTTCTGAAATGTTACGTGAAGGGAAGGGAGGGGGCGGGTTAATCTCTGGAAACATCTATGAACAAATTGAATTAGGGCGAACATTTTATAAACGGTCCAAAATATGGACTTCCCCAAACTTACACCCCCCCAAAAGTTTCCAACACCCCCCCACCAATGAAAAAATCCTGGATAAACCCCTGAGCCTAGGTTACCTACTCTCAAGAGTTGATTGCTCTCGCTCTCTCCATCAGCTGCCCAAAGAGGATGGTTACAGGCTTGCTGCCGCTCGCTGAGGAACATCGGCGGTCATCCTACAGACAGATGGGTGAGGGGTGGAAGGGGCAGTGAAGGGAGGCGGTAGGAGGTTGCGAAGATCGGCGAGGGTTGAGGAACCAGCCAGTTTTTATTCAATGAGCGTTGCCAACTCTACCAAATGGTACTATACCAAAGGACAGTTTGATCTTGGTTGACACTTAGCACAATCTGCAAACGCCAGTCCCTGGGAGAGGGAAATCGAATTAAAAGGAATATGTTTTCAGGAAATAGAAATAAAATGATGTCCAAATCTTATTTCTACTTCACAAGCGGTCATGTTTGAAACGAAAGGGAATATGCCGATTCAGCGGCAAGCCTTTTTACAACCATGCCACGATACATCCTCTATTTTCTTCATCCTGTCCGATATAGTTCGCCAGGAAATTTTATGGTAGAGAATCGGTAGAAAGTTGAGGGTAAACAATTTTCTCAAACCTTTTTAAGTTCCATGTTGAACCCATGTCGTTTGTTGCAACATTTTAAACAATTTTGGGAGAAAATTTACACTATTACATAACTGTTAAGAATAAGTAAGGCAATTTCAATACTCTAGTAAAGTAGATGCAGAATTACAATTATCCGAAAAATATAATTAATAATAAATCCTAGCACAATTTAGATACATTTAGCATAATCTCGAAGTTTAAGTAGCACATTTTGCTAGTGTCAATCCACATGACGACAGGGAGGGGGAAAATCGAAATTCTTGCTAAATCTGAAATATCGTCAATGTTATTTTCATCGGTTTTTATAGGTTCATATTTAAATATTTCATAGTTCAAAGTGATTAACAAGGGGCCCTTGTCCTACCTTGTGCATGGCCCCGCAGCTAACATTCTAAATGCAAAGGATAGTACGTATGTACAAGCGATACATGCGACTGTAATTGAACGCACTTTTCAAACCTTCCTCGGTTTACCATAACTTCTTCCTACACTCCGAGAAAGCCACGAGTCGCCACTAGAAAGTTATTAGGCTAAAACATCGAAGATCTTAGGAATTACTACAACAATGCTAACAGTGCTTGCATTATATTTTAACTACTGCTTACTTTTCCCCAATAAAGAAGCTAAAATAAACGAAAAATAAAATACCTCGTCCCTCCACCGCCATCGGCATTCTCCTTAGAGTATAGAAGGAGAATATACCAAAGTTAGTATATAATATAGTTGAGAAAGTAGCGCAGTCTTCCCTCCCGAAGTTGAAAAAAGAGGGTCGTGGGCGGTCCCAACCCTGACGTCACTCACTGAAGTTTGCAAAAATTGCAGAATAGACATTTTTTGACACCATTAAGCAAAATAGACACTAACCCTCAAAATAGGCATTTAAAGGCACTATAAAAATGTGTTTTAGGACTAGAAACACCATGAAACGATCCTTAAACAGTAACGTTTTTAATATCCACATATTATAAACATTACATAAACTGAAAATTCGACGTAAATATCCGTAGTTCAATTTTCGGCCATCAGAGGCCGTTGTCCTCGATAGCTCTACCGGTGCTGCCTCTAGCGGCAGACTCGGTACAAGCGGGCTGTGCGTAAAACCTCAGCAGTGCTTCAGAGTCGCTTCTATCGACTGGAACGGAACGGCAACAACCCTTTGGCTCTACTTGGCCGGCGAGAGGCGTACCTAGCATGCTGCCTTGGTGGACGGAAGCCTTCCTGGTGTTTCACTCGTAAAATGGGCCACTACTAAGAGAATAAGGACAATAATCGGAGTGCTGTATTACATGGCTATAGAGGCTGAACACTGTTGGTTTAAGTACGTAAAAACTCTCTGCTGTGCTATAGGGACTTAATAACATCGTGCCAACGTTCCAGGTCGCCCCCCCTTTGCCCTTTCATTACGCATAAGGTGCCGTTCAAAAAAAACAAACCTTTTTTTGTACTCTTATTCCCCTTCTTCCCCTTTGTTTGTGTCGCCTTTTTGGGTGCAGTGAATGTACTAAGTGAACTAAGAAAAACTATTGACCAAATTAGCGAGAACTGAATTGCATAACTTTTGGTTGACCATGGATTCAAAATACTATTTTGGTCGCTAAAGATTTATTGTGGACGTAAATGATCTCTTAACAATTGTGTACTCCCCTTTTGAGTGGACGAACGTATTAATTGCATTTCGTCGATCTTGTAATGTAATTCTTCGACCCACGTTTGACGTTTTGGTCTCATCGCCCAAGGCTTGTGGTTAAAGTTCATTGCTTACAAAAAGAATATCTACGAACCTTCCATCCCTCCTTTAGTCAATTCGGGACCATTGTTCCATTTACACCTTTTCCATTTTTAAATGGTAGCATTAAAAGTCGGGAGAATTGGGACAATATTAATGAATGGGAAAAACGACTATCATAAAGTAAATTAGCGTGACAATATAAATGAAGACTTGCAGTGTATTTAACACGTCTGGAAGATAGTTGAATGATATTGTCTAATTGTCTAATGGATGTTGTTTAATTGGGTCAGGTTAAAGACACGTACGCGTACTTGTTACCTATTGTTAATGGTGTTTGATTAACTGATATGAATTTAAATATACACGCAGGACGTGTTAGGAATTTTTGACGTGGACGCACGTCGTCTTTGTGAACTTGCAATTTGACTTATACCGACCTTGTTAATTCTGGACTCTTTTACGAGTTGCTTGTTGTTTACGAAATACATATATGTTAATTGAGTAATGCATTTTGTTGTTGATAATTGACAAACATAAGTTGTAGTTTTACCTTACCTATAATATATAGTAAGTAAGTCAATATATATATAAAATACACGTTACGAGGCAATTATAATTTGAAGACAAAAGTACCATTTTGATAATCGTAGACATATACGATAAGGAGGGTGAATTAAGATACGGATTTTCGAGGACAAACTAAAGCAATGAAGAAGGCACGGCGTGTTATTCATTGCTGGACCCTTTGACTTTACATGTACATTTACATATATTTGTGTGTGCATTTTCTTACAGGGCTTGTCTCGCGCTTCTCGTCGATTTTGCCTGTTGACTCCTGCATTGTCGTGCGAGAAGTGCGACACAAATTGTAATTTGTGATATATAGTGAGGGTACTCAATCTTATCGTGAAGTTGTGATTGCCGCGCAGCCGCTTCCAGATTAAATATCGCGTGCAATCACAACTTGACCCCACTGTATCATTACAAAACGTTAGGTCCTATGGTTTACTACAAAGGCATAAAAAAGGCAAATAGGCAAAATTCCGCACCCTAGTCATAACTATTATTCTAACTCTTTGCTTCGCCCTCTGAAACTGCTAGAACGCAAGTAGTCTGTGCAGTTCCTTTTCGATTGATTGATTTGGTTTATTTTACTTCGCTTTTCTGCCACTTTTGGCTAATCGCGAAGATGAGTATGAGCAATGATATGATGATTTTCATGAAGGGATACTCAGAAAGAACACCCATGCCCAGGCCGGGATTCGAATCCGAGATCGCTGGCGTTGTGGCCAGCTAACCACTCCACCACGGAGGTCGGCCAGTTACTTTTCGAGTTATACATTCGTGATACAGAAATGCGTAGTGAGAATTTTGATTGTTAAGTAATATTTACTTTCATGAAATAACGAAGCGGAAGTGTAAATTCAACAATTACAGGGTCTGTATTTTAAGTAATGAGAATAAATCCAGAAACCAAAATTTATTACAGATATCGCTACAAATCTTTAGTAGTCTTCAACGTATGCCCCTTGAGCGTCAACACACTTCTGCAGGCGAGTTTTCCACGCCTCGTACGCTCCCTGCAAGCCAGCAACTGGAACAGTCTTCAGAGCACGCGTGCAAGCCGCTTTGACCGCATCAAGGGTTCCGTGGTGGTGACCTTTGAGGGCTGTTTTCACTCTGGGAAAGAGGAAAAAATCTGCAGGGGCAAGGTCGGGCCTGTAGAGAGGCTGAGGAATCGTTGTGATTGCAGATTTCGTCAGGAACTCTCTAACCACGAAGCACGTGTGACATGGCGCATTGTCATGATGGAGCTTCCAATCAGCGGCACTTTCTGGTCGCACTCGTTTGACCCGTCTCTTCAACCTTTTTAACATCCCCACGTACAAGGAGCCAATGACTGTCTGTCCTGCAGGCACAAATTCCATGTGGACCACACCTTTCTTGTCGAAAAACACAATCAGCAATGCTTTGATTCTGGACTTGGATACGCGCACCTTTTTTGGTCGAGGCGACTGCGGAGTGTGCCATGCGGTGCTCTGCCGTTTTGTTTCGGGATCTTACTCGAAAATCCAACCTTCATCTCCGGTAATGACATTTTGCTCTTGCACACACTACTTTGCAGACGTCCACGCCACGCGTGATCATGCCTCAACGGACGCCAGCAGGCAACCAAGGCAGGCAACTGCCGCTTGGAGCGTTTTCAAGGTCACACCCCCCACTACCAACTCCAACCGGTCCCAGCGGGCTCTGACGTCTAGTCGCGGCAGAAAAAAAAATCTCATTACTTAAAATACAGACCCTGTATCTTGCAAGAAAATATCCAGCTTTTAAAGGATGAAAGAAACGAATATGAGGTTAAGTGTAAGGTGGCTGTCACGTTTCCCTGCTGTTGAAAGAGTGCTGGAATGTTCGTGGCATTAAAATCATATATCTCTACCCAATGTAAGCTACGTAAAATTTTAATTTGGTTTTTGGAAATAACTTAAAGCGAATCTTACTTGTTACATTTATATTCACTTGTGGGGATATTTTATTCTAATATCCAAGAATTAGATTGTAGATATTCTTTGTCGTTTGTTAAATAACAGATTAGGATATTGCTTTCTTTGCTTAAAGGTAAGGGGAAGTTATTGAAAGAGACCACCTGAAAAGTATCTGTGAGCAAAATGTTGGTAAACGCTTGTTTCTGTTTTTCGCTTGTAGGAGAGCATGAACATCAGAAATATTAAGATCTCTGTTTTTGCTTATGTTTGAGTTCAGTTGGTAGTAATTGAGCTAACAAGTGCAAAAAGTTTTTAAAAGTTAAATATTTAATGAAAGCTGAAGATTGAACTAGTTTTACTAATCTCATGTCGAATGTGAACCAAATATTTTTAATAAAATTTTTAATAAAAGTCCGTGATTTAAACACTCTGCAAACAACGTACGAAAAGTCTGTTTATGCTAGATTTGCTTTTACACTACCATAAGAAAGCACTTACATCTCCTTTGATAGAAATTTCTGGATATTTCTCTACAATTAGCAAGCATTTCTTTTATATTTTTTTTGTAGTTCTTTTTTTACGAAATATAGGGAATTTATTTATATATATATATATATATATATATATATATATATATATATATATATCGTTACGTTACTAAGAAAAAAGACTGACGTAATTATAAGCCTAGCAAAGAAAACACCAAGGTCATGGATTTATCCAGAATCTTTAATCTGGTGTATTGTAACTTCGTTTTTAAGGAGTGTAAGGTTAAATTCAGTGCCAAAATTAGGGTTTTGTGAAAAGTTCCAGGAAATTGTTCTTAAAAAATGGGAGGGGGAAGTGGCAAATGTGTGTGGATAAATCACTGACCATTCCAGCCCAAAAATAAGCACAACGGGAAATAACCTTCATCCTGCTTGGCTTACACTGTTGGAAAGGTCACGCTCCGCCACTGGTCATTCTATTGTTCATATAAAAATCCATGTTTACCACTTTCGGCCTCCCCCATGGCGCAGTGGTAGCGTCTTTGTCTTGTAATCAAGGGGTCCCGGGTTCGATACCCGGTGGAGGCACAAGCGGTTCGGATCCCACTTTAAACTGTAGGTCCAGTCCCGATTAGCCTTACTGTGCATAAAGTGGACTTAAAACAGCAACTCGAACTCAAACATGTTTACCACTTTTCTGCTTGTGTGGGTGTTCGTCAACATTTGGGACGGTGTTGGGGGTGTCAGGGTGTGTGTGGATAAATCACTGCCTAGACTATCGTAGGGGAAGGTGGAGGGAAGGTGGGTATAGTTGTAACATGGGTATGGATGTAACATCGCGAATATCAGCAGACAGATACCGAGCAGAGTTTCGATTAGGGATGGCCAAACGGATCCGGATCCGGATCCAAAAGTTACGGATTCGTTCGGATCCGGATCCAAAAGTTACGGATCTGGATCCGGATCCGAAAGTTCAGGATCCGAAAATCCGGATCCGGATCCGAGAGTTTCGTATTTCAATCCCATTATAATATTACCACACCTTATAGTGTTGCCCACGAGACGAGACAGAGACGAGACTTTGGCCTGTCTCGTCTCGTGGAGCCTCGTGGAAATGCTGTCTCGTCTCGAAAATATTCGTTTGTCTTATGACACATTGCAAAGCCTGTCCCGTCTCGCCCCGTGGGCAACACTAACACCTTAGATCTTCGATTACAAAGAAATTTTTCATTAGTCCTACAAGAATTTTTTTCAAGTGTTGTTCCTAAAATACTTTGCTACGCATCGGCTAACACACACGTGCACAAAAATAATCTTACTTGTTTAACATAAAATGTCAGAGGTGATTTTGTAAATGCCATTGAAACGAATATGTATTCATTCGAATGTATGGAAATGGAAACACACATAAATGTGAGACATTCCATTTCAGGATGAAACCTTTAGCACATATAACAAGATAGAAATGTTATACAAAAATTATACAATTTTTCTACAGTTACAGTTTTACAAATTAAAATAAAACATTATAATATATGCAGTGTTATATAATTACAAAGTGTAAGACTAAGAAGGGAGGTTATCTAAGTGTCCCCCTCCGATTTCCATGAAACTTGGCAGGTGTATAGTGGGGCCCCAATGGAAGAAACATGTATTTTTTTGTTTCAGCTAAAAACGGTTTTAGGTGGCAAAACCCCCTTAAATGTCAAGATGAGGACAAATTGAAGTGAGAATCTGACCCCTGTGTCCACCTCCGATTTCCATGATACTTGGCAGGTGTGTGTATAAACGGGCCCAAAGGAAGAAATACGTGTTTTTTGTTTCGGCTAAAAAACTGTTTTAGGGGGCAACCCCCCCTCAAAAGTCAATGTGAGGACAAATTTAAGTAGGCATTTGACCTCCGTGTCCCCCTCCGATTTCCATGAAACTTGGCAGGTGTATAGTGGGGCCCAAAGGAAGAAATACGTGTTTTTTTGTTTCAGCTTAAAAACAGTTTTAGGGGGCAAACCCACTCAAATGTCAAGATGAGGACAAATTTAAGTGGGCATTTGATCCCTGTGTCCCCCTCCGATTTCCATGAAACTTGGGAGATGTATAGAAGGGCCCAAAGGAAGAAATACGTGTTTTTTTGTTTCTGCTAAAAATCTGTTCTAGGGGGCAACCTCCCCTCAAATGTCAAAATGAGAACAAATTGAAGTGGGGATCTGAACCCTGTGTCTCCCTCCGATTTTTATGAAACTTGGCAGGTGTATAAAGGGACCCAAAGGAAGAAATAAGTGTTTTTTTTGTTTCGGCTAAAAAACTATTTTAGGGGCAAACCCCCTCAAATGTGAAAATAAGGACAAATTTAAGTGGGCA